>NC_000082.6:73642088-73829588 GCF_000001635.26 Mus musculus | reverse complement strand
GGCCTTTTCATGTTAAGCCTCTGTGGCTGACAGAGAGCATCTGCAGAGCTGAGAGAATGTCATCCTAGGTCCACGGCTTCTCTCCCTGACATCCCTTCCAGTTGATTTTGAGCAAATTGGTCTCCTTTCCTGTCCTTTGAAAGTCTTGTATGTCATTAGAAGATTCCATTTCTCAATCCCCTTATTGTTAAGACCCAGGGAGAATGAAGAATCCTCAAGGATTATGTTTCCTAGCAGCGTTTCCGGATTTTCCCAGCATTCCTTAGATGCAACCTCATGAGGAAGCGAAAATGCTAGCTGCGATTTTTGTTTTGCTTCCAGTGTGTGATTCTTCCCACTCATGGAGACATTAAGCCAATGAACAAGCGAAGTCAATAGTGAAAGAGAATTCTCCACCACATTGCTGCCCATCCCCTGCACCCCCCCCCCAAAAAAAAATCTTGGGTGAAGACTATCAACTTTCCACTTTAAGTATTTATTTCAGGTTAATGAGCTTGGGTATAGCTCAGTAGTAGAATGCTTGCTTCACTTGTTCAAAGTCATAAGCTCCATCTAGAACATCGCACACATACAAAATCCAAACTTCTTACTTTTTAAGGATGTTGTTTGGCTATCAATAAATCCATATCTGTGTAAGTAAGCAGAATTATTTATCTCCATTCCAATCTAGTGCTCTGGTTTCCCTCTTGAATGATAGGTGTATGTCAACTCTTTCGGGATAAGAAGGTCATGCTGATTCCTCCTGACCTGAGTCTGTGCATGCAAAGGAAGGGTCTCCTGATGTGTCTCTTCAAGTGGAGGAATATTTGTTACAGGGGTCATCATACATCCTAGAAATCTATACTGTTTGGCATGGTCAACACAGTTACTTTGTTAAAAGTTAAAAGCAAACTAACATTCAAAAACACATATCCTTTAATTCATTTCCACTTAGTTTCTGTCTGTATATTATGTATCTATTATTTATCACTTCAAATTTAGCATCTTGATAACCAACATATATGTACAATGCTGATGGGTATAATTTTATTTGGAATTTAAGAGAGGAGTATGTTTACATTATTTAATTACTATATTCTGCTTATGAGATATCTTCACTGTTTTTGGTTTTATTATTTCCCTTTTAAAAAAAAAACCTTCTTGACAGTAAATGTTATTCAGCATAAATATCAAATGGTAATTAAATAAATTCTAGCTTTTAAAATGCTAGATGATGTGTTTAAAATTCATATTTTCTATATTAATTTGCACCAACTGCTCAGTTTTGATTGAATTTTTCTATCTATAAACAGACATTTTATGTGAACAAGGACTTTTCCTTCAACATCAAGACTTGCAGAGAGAAATCACTGGAATGTCACATTCAGGTGCATAGTGGAATCAAATTAGGGAAATGCATGCTAGTTTTCTTCTATGAAGGCTGTGGTTCCGCATATCTTCATAGTGTGCAATTGAATATTTCTAATTGCTGTTCTTTGGGAATACGTAGCTGACTGTCGCCCTTTCATACTTACAAAATGAAGCATCTCCATCCAGTAAGCAACATTCAATGTGTTCCTTTGCTCCGAATGCAGATAGAGTGGGATATTCAAAAGCCAATGAAAAATATTCTGCTTCATTCACAATTGAATTCATATGCTTAATGGGATATCCTATGGTTAGTAAAGAGGCCTGCTAGGTGACTAAGTATCCCGCTAGGCTTAGGAAATTCAGTTCCTAAGATCAGTCAGCTGACAGCCATCAGTTGCCCAAGTCAAGTGCACGTGAGTAGCAATTGTTGAACTCAGTGATTATCAAAGAAAAGAGAAGATGGGCGTGGTGACACAAGCCTTTAATCCCAGCACTTGGGAGGCAGAGGCAGGAGGATTTCTGAGTTCGAGGCCAGCCTGGTCTACAGAGTGAGTTCCAGGACAGCCAGGGCTTTACAATGAAACCCCGTCTCAAAAAACAAAAAGGACATAAACTTGAGCAACAACTTTGCTCTTTTATGGATTTTTGATACAGGTTTTTGAAGTCATTGTTGGTTAAATATGAGATGCCCCCTTAAAAGTTCATGGGTTGAACTCACTCTTCTGGTGGTGGTGCTGTTGAGAGTATCAGGAAGTCAGCACCTTCTGCAGTGTTTAATGCTTTGATAATTTTTACTAGGCAGACTGTTCTGATATTGAGTTATATATAAGAGGGTAGACCACTCTTGGATAGTTTTGGAAGTTATACTTTTCCCTAGCTCCTTCTTGTCTATCCCTTTCTACTTCCAGGCCACCACGGAGTGAGCCAATGTTCCAGTTTACCCTCTCTGCTTTCTGTCTCACAACAGGTCTGCTGAGAAGAAAACAAAAGGAAAATTAAAATTTATTTGTACATCTGTTCTTCATGCCTATTTTGACTTGCTTCTTCTGGAATGATGAGCGTTATGGTGTGATTTGTTGTGATGGAATAAGAGAAAGAGAAATTATAAACTCTAAGTCAAAACTACAAATGACATCCATTGTGTTGAGTGAGACAGACAGATATAAAGAATTGCTACCCATTATTTAAGATTTTATGCAATCAGAACAATATTCTTCTTAGTGATAAATTTTAGAGCTACTGTTCTCTATTTAGAATGATATATTCAATTAAAAAAACAGAACAAAAATATCTCAGATATTCATCTAAAGTATATTTTCACTATAATGACTTTACCTCAATATAAGAGATGTTTTGGATTTATCCCTATGATAGTTAAATTATTAATATGAATGATACTTTTATTTTGGGCAAATATTTTGTCTTACTGGAGTGATTTTTAAGATATTTTCTATTCATTAATATCCCCATCATTGGGTAAAATTGAGAAAGAAATAGAATGAATGAAAGAAAGAAATTTGGGCTAAGGGAAAATATGTTTGTATCTTAGCAAATGAGCTACTTGATTTGTTTAATACAAGAATAAGCCAAAAGTTCAAAAGCAGAAAATGGTATATTTTTACCTATATAATTTGGCTTAATTAATTTACATTTACTAATATTATAATCTAATATTATCAGTATTTTTAAAATAAGATGAAATATTCACAGATATACCACTTAAGGTGATAACAAATTACATATATTCAGAATTTGATAGAAAATTTATATATATATTTTTATTAGGTATTTTCCTCATTTACATTTCCAATGCTATCCAAAAAGTCCCCCATACCCTCCCCCCCCACTCCCCTACCCACCCACTCCCACTTTTTGGCCCTGGCATTCCCCTGTACTGGGGCATATAAAGTTTGCAAGTCCAATGGGCCTCTCTTTCCAGTGATGGTCGACTAGGCCACCTTTTGATACATATGCAGCTAGAATCAAGAGCTCAGGGGTACTGGTTAGTTCATAATGTTGTTCCACCTATAGGGTTGCAGATCCCTTTAGCTCCTTGGGTACTTTCTCTAGCTCTTCCATTGGGGGCCCTGTGATCCATCCAATAGCTGACTATGAGCATCCACTTCTGTGTTTGCTAGGCCCCGGCATAGTCTCACAAGAGAGAGCTCTATCTGGGTTCTTTCAGCAAAATCTTGCTAGTGTATGCAATGGTGTCAGCATTTGGAAGCTGATTATGGAATGGATCCCTGGATATGGCAGTCTCTAGATGGTCCATCCTTTCGTCACAGCTCCAAACATTGTCTCTGTAACTCCTTCCATGGGTGTTTTGTTCATCACAATTGCTTTGTATAGTCTACTTTTTCCATATACTTACAAATTTTGATATAATTAGTCTAAATTCTATAATGTTTCCATAATTATAAATTATTTTACATATTTATTTTTGAAATTAATATTGGATTAATATAATTCTTGGCCCAGAAATTCACACTGATAATAAAATGATAGTAATTATATTAAGGAAACATTTGCTGATTTCTTAGATACAGAGTTTCCCAGGAGGATCAAAATATATTTTCTCAAATTCTCTCTTTTGGAAATGTAACACCAGTATGTTCCATTCTAGATCATAGCACTACTCTGCTGTAGTAGCAACATTGTTGTATTTATCTTATTGTCTCTGATGTTCCCAAATTTCCCCTCATCCCCTTGCATATTCTTTTGCATAGAGTAATACAATCTCCGAACCATTGACATTTGTCAATTATAGCCCCATAGTCAGATTGTGGTTATTTCCCCCATGTGGCCTCCACACAAAATTCATTATGCTTTGTCAAAACCATCCTAGACTATTTCTTCTAGCAACCTCTAGTCTTACCATGTTTTTGCTTTGTTTTGTTTCTATGTTTTTACTACTATTTTTTCTATCCATGCTACAAATGGAAGCCAATGAGAATGGCCTAATCTTGAGTTACAATGGTGTCTGTCTTTTTCTGGTAAGCCTCAGGTCTTGACCCCACCATATGAGTCTGGGCTCCTGACTGCAGGCTCAGAAATCAATCCTCGTTCTCCAGCAAGGAAAATTGAATGTAATTTCAGACTTAATGTGAGTCTCGAGTACCCGATTTGAAAGATGCATGGGGAAGGTCAGGAAGGAAGGCTTTCCTGCAAGTACAATAACTGTATTTTAGCAGGAATGTATTGTCTAGGATATTGCTATTGGTGCTGCAGGGCACCATTAGTACAAGAGGAGAAAGGGATATTTCCATTTAGCTTCTACAGAGTGAGAAGATGCAGCGTATCACAGAGATAGCAAAGGAGAGTGGTGTTTCACCGCCACTCCAGAAAAAAATGGCCACGCAACTACAGAATAATTACTATTATTATACCCATTAACTCATTATGCAAAGAAAGTTTAAACTTGATAGGAAGATACTCAAATTCATTCTTGAAATGTCTTTATATTTCCAAGTTCTCTATTTGTTTAGGAATACCTTTTCAACATGTCAGCTTCATGTTCTTATCCTGGGAAACAAGTATTTTCTTAGCCTTGCTGCCTGCCTTTCACAGTTATGTGCATATCCTAAGATCTCAGGTTCTTAACACACAATACTTGCACTCAAATCATTCTTTTCTGTATGACACTGTCTTTGGACTATACGATTTTTGATGGCTCTCCAGCCATTATCCAACATATACCACTTACATTCACCAGTTGGAACAACCCATAATGTCTACAGATATATAGCAATTTTTAAAAAGAGGAAACTCATCTTAGACTGAGGAGACTAAGAGAAATAATTAAATAAATGTGGAATTCTAGAAAAAGGGCACTTGTGGGAAAACTTGTGAAATAAAATGACCTTTTTAATTCATAATGTCTAGTCAGTGTAACTTTCTGGTTTCGGTCATTTTAGCTTATCTCTATTCACTGTGGTTTTAGAAAATACTGGACGTGGAATATACAAATGCTATTTTTTTTTGTTTTTTTTTTTTGTTTTGTTTTGTTTTGTTTTTTGAGACAGGGTTTTTCTGTTTAGCCCTGGCTGTCCTGGAACTCACTTTGTAAACCAGGCTGGCCTCGAACTCAGAAATCCGCCTACCTCTGCCTCCCAAGTGCTGGGATTAAAGGCGTGTGCCACCACACCCGGGACACAAGCTATTTTTGCAATTCTAAAATTGGATCAAAGTGAAAATGCAAATAGCTGTCTGTGTGGTTCTCAGCAGTTGCTCTAGTTCAGCTTCTTTCTATTTAGTTGTTTTGAATTTATTTTTGGATAATTTTATGGGTGTGCTTAGTATGTTTTATTTCTCTTCTTCCTTCCATTTTCTTCTCCCTGTACCTCTCCTTCCCAGTAAGTATCCTTTCCATTTCCATATCTTTCTGTGTATTTTGTGACTTAGTAATTAATTTAATTACCAATTAGTCCCATTAGGGTTTCTTGAATAAGCATGGCATGGAGTACTTTGATGGAGGATGGGTGACATTCCCATGGCTACACCACTGAAAAAAAAAAACAACTCCTGTCCACCTTCCCTGACTGCCAACAACCTCCCAGGGAGGGGGTGGCCCTACCTTTGATGGAGAATTGATGGGTCCCATTTCAACCCTGTGCAGTAATTATAGCTGCTGTGCATTTGTTAGTACAACAGCAATATTTCTCATCTTATTTCCCCAATTATTTTACTTCCCTCAACAAGCAAAAAACCTTTGTAGAGGTTCTTCTAATTCTCCACTAGATGAGCATTTTATTCTACAGATAGACTCTGAACACTCCTATGCTGTGGGCACCGCTATACCTTTTACCTAATAGTTAATTTTTTTCTTGTTTCTTCTTTTAAGCTCTATATATGGAATACCATTTGTGTTACACGAGGTTAATACACCTATGGCTACTGGGACGTGGTGCAACCTTGATACCATAGATCTAGGAAGAGGAAGTCATGTCCCAACTATTAAAAGACATAGTGGGACCTCAGACATGAACTGGGACGTTTCATCTCCCATATGTTCCGTGGTTCTATTCTGCCTTGTAAATGAACTAAAAGAGGAATGGTAAATGATAATGAACTGGAAAACCTCTAATATACAATACCCCAAACAAACAAACAAATGAACAAAACCACCTATTCAACTATATTTCAACTACAGAATCACAATGAAAAGAGACTGCCCACACTGGTTTTTCACCATATAGAGCTAGTTTTTGCCTCTTTTGAGAAAATACCTTGTAGTGAGAAACCATGGTTCTTTCCTCCAATGTTCTAAAGCTATTTATATCTACTTACAGACACAAAATGTTCAACTGAACATTGGTTGGCCACTCCCTCTAGTTCTGTAGCACCATTGGTCCAGCACATCTTCCTGTAGGAGATTCAGGGTAGGTCTTGGGTTTTCCATAGTGCTCGAGGTACCTTCTCATGCCGAAGTGATAAGAACATCGGGATGAAAGCTAAATTTAGGCACCAGCTTGACCTCCCTGTAGTCAGTGAGCTGTGTGGATGTTGTTCCTGGATCAGCCATCAGTTTTCAGAGAGGATCCTTCTGTCCTAAAATTAGCCTGAGTCATTTAGGGATCTATTACTTCAAAGCATGAATATAGTAATAGACATACAGTAAATGCTAACCTCCTTTGTTTCTCCCCGTTTTTTTTTAAATATCATTCTGAATATATTCCTTGATTGCCTATGCAGCCAATTCTATAAATATCCTGTTGTACGAGTACATTATATTGCAAATGCCTGCATAGGTTTGTCAATCCATCTGTTTCCTATAGGATGAAAAATCAAAAAGAATTTTCATTTTAGCAAACATTATTAACGAGTGCTAAAATACAGAATAAATGAAAAAGGTAATATCCTAAACATCTAGAAATAATTGAAAAAATATATAGTGTCAGCATAAATTTCACTCTATACCTCTTCTTTCAATCTTAGGCACAGAATATAACTAGAATATATTTCTTATAATTCAAGCAGAAAAGATACCACGTCAGATAGGAAAATGTTCCATCTTTCCAGAGTTCTGCCTCTGACCACTGACTCCTAGTTCATGGTAGGTCTCCCATCACATTAACCTAGAGTATTTTAACTCTCCTCTGGTTCTTTATGTATCCGCATAGACTTTAACATATAATAGAACATGCAACCACATAACCTTCTTGAGTCTATTTATAGTTCCATAGTCTCCCACTGACAAGATTGACTATTATATGAAGAAATACTTCCTTTAAAAAAAATGAAGTCAGTGCTTCAAAGTCTGAGGAGTTCGTTCTAACTAATAACCCCGGGTCACCAGTCAGCAGGAGCTGTGGCGACCTGAGGGAATGTGAGCTGCTGATAAGCTGGGGAGTTCAGGCAGTTGTCACTCAGCGATCAGATAAGCAAAAGGCATCAAGAAAACATCCACTCCAGTGGGCGGACAGAGAGAGCTTGCACAAAGTCCAGATAAATAATTTGACACTGCTGCCAGGCAGCAAAAATAACGTGGAGAGCCAGGCTGGAGGGATAAAGAATGGTAGCTGGCGTGTGAAGAGTGCTTAAGGAAAGCTTGACCCACAGACAGGTCACTGTCTAGGTTTTATATTCTCTGCCTTCATAGTCTCCTCACTTGGGCCAGATTCAGCTGAATCTGACTCTGAGAAAGCATACAGGTGGTTTCCTGTCTTGTGACAGACACTGGATCTCCATTCGTCAAAGTAGAAGGCAGACATATTTCTCCAGCCTTGGAAGGTCCTTGATGCTGGTGTTGTGAATATGCACTCTGCTTTGTTTAATTTCATACACTATGATCACCCCAACCTCCTCTTCCATTTCCTATTTGCAGACTGGCAGGCCCTTTAGCCCTTTCTCATATGAAACCCCTTCTTTTCTTCAAATTAATTTAGTTCAGTTTTCTTTTTCAGTTCTGTAGATCACCTTCGAACCCAGCATTCATTGAGATGAATCAAGGATATATGGACCTCATCTTCCAGATGAGGACTCTTACAGTTTAAAAAAGGAGAAAAGGATGTTTTCTACATCCCTATAAAATATTTTTCAGATTTTGGCATGATGTTGGTACCAAATGCACACCCAATCTTTGTATCTATTAAAAACGCTTCTTCAATTACTTCAATTACTGTGCGGCTGAATCACCAGCAGAGGTTGATAAAGTTTGGATGCTAATTCAGTTGAGATGGAGTATAGTCCAAAACTGTACAACTAGAAGACATTCTCAGTAGTGACAGATTAGTATAGAGAGTATAGACCCTTTGTCTGTGTCAGGAGAAAAACTTTTGAGGGTAAATTGTTCCTTTAATTCTCTCTGTTCCCAAATTCCTTCACTTTCTATGTTTCAATATTGACATAAAACTATTTATTTTCCTATACAATGAATAACTCTTAAGTTTACTTTAAGCTTTTACTACTGTGTATCTGATGCTGATTTTTCTAAATTTAAATTTTGCCTACATAATACTTGGAAGAATTTATTACTTGTTTAAGATGTTTTGCTTTTCTTATATATTTCTTATACATATTTTGAGGTTTGAATGTACATAGAATAAAGTTGGCAAAGAAGGATTATTGGTAAAATATGCAGTATGGAGTAATGTGATTAAACATGATACCCAGGAGAGAGTCATGTGAGCAAACACAGTGCCCAGGAAACAATCATGGGACTAAAGATGACACTATCAAATGACTTATGTTTGTGCTGGTCAATACCAACAGTGATCCAGGAATTCAACTGCTTTTCATCACAGCTCTAGAAAAATCTGCCACAAGGCAATGAGAAAAATGAATGGCATACCAGTAACACAAGGAAACAACAGATACAGTTAAATTTTAAAATAAAGACATTGAACCTGATGAATAAGACTCATTATTACAACAAAAGTCCAAAACTAGAGTCTAAGCTAAACCAGTTCAGTACAATTTCCTATATTACTTTCAGTAACATAGAGGAGGTAATAGCCAATCAGCTCATGGCTGGGAAAAATGAAAATCATCATCAAAGTTGTTTTTAATATTTTACAAATGTCTGTGCTTCCTTGCGTCAATTTAAGGGATTGCAGAAAATACAACTGTTCTCTCTCTCTCTCTCCCTCTCCCTCTCTCTCTCTCTCTCTCTCTCTCTCTCTCTCTCTCTCTCTCTCTCTCTCTCCTCCTTCTCCTCCTCCTCTCTCTCTTCTCCTCTTCTCTCTCTTATGATACATTCTAGAAATAGGTTACCATATTGAACACTCTTATGAGAGACCAATATTGCTTTGGACATTAGGATACTTCATGATTAACATGATTATTTTCTATGTTCCTTTGTGCCCAATGTTAATGTTTTCTGACTTTCTAACACCTTATTCGAAAACCTAAATCACTCCAGAATATTACTTTTTAATAACAAAATTAAGTATAATAGAATTGCATTGCTGTCCCCTTTCCCTTGCTGTCTAAAGCCTTTCTTAGCTACCATCCCCTCAAATCTCTCTAATGCCTGCCCTCAAGTGGATATTCACGGTTGACCAATCGTGACAACCAATAGAGCACTTGTCCCTGCAGAAGACTAACTTTCCTTTGCCCAGTAGTAATAATTGCCTGTAGATATTTTTGTTGTTGTTGTTTTTTATCTTGGTGTTGGAATCTATAAAATTTCCTCCCTTCCATGTTAACAGGTCCATTGATACGGTCATTTCTCTGGTCTTGTTTATGTACCCATTTTTTTTATGACAGACTATCTCACAGCAGACATCCTGGTATTCTGGGTTTTATTAAAAAAACTTTCTCCCTAATATGCAATTTTCCCTCACTCATAAATGCAAGAGATGTGATGTGTATCCAGATGTTATTCATGGATCCTCCATAATCTCTTGATCTTTGTATTGTGTCCAGCTGTGGTTTTCTTTGATGGGCTCCATTTAACCAAGAGAGGCTTGCTTGATAAAAAAAAAAAGGCAATAGCTATACTCATCTGCAGGTATATGGGGAAGAGTTTTAATATAGTAAAAAATTATGCTGGTCTATCAAAATGGCTATATTAGATTCATTTGTGAAGTTTCTGAACCTACTAGTCTCAGGGAGCTGGCTGGATTTCAAGTAAAAGGCATGATCCTTCTTGTGTTGAGCTGCCTATGAGTCCAATTAGTCAGCTATTGGTTGCCACCGACTTGTGGGTGATTCTTATTGATTCTTATTACTCAGTGTAGTAGAGAAGAGTGTAGTTCTTTCTCGCTATTGGAAGTTTCCTCCATTCAGTGCAGAATTCCATTAGTAAATACATTTACCCTGCTCTCTACCTTTTCCTTTATTTAATGGTATGGATTGGAAAAAAAAATCTTGGCCTGGGAACCCTGGCATTTCTGTCCATTATAAAATGTGCTATTCAGGGAAGCCATGCCACCAAATGAAAGCAGAGGCTTTGAAAATGAAGGAAGGGTGGCAGAGGTCAAGGGCTTGGGAAACCTCTGGGGTGATGTCTTTATGATTCAGGAACCAGTTGCAGGAAGTGTACCAGCACATGTAAAGCAATGGTTACCATATTGAATGCAGTAAAGTTGAGTTTGTGCTGTCTGTTGGATGATTTGTCAGTATTTTACCATGCCATAGGGAAACCTTTGAATCCAAACATGACTTACCTTCATTCTCTGACAACTTGAGAAAGTTCATTCTCAGAGGAGACATGTTGGTGATGATTATGAATACATGTGTTATAGTATTCATAAACAGCAGCCTCAAAAAATAATAAAAGCAGGAACTTGGCCCCAAAATTTCAAAACCAATCTCCAGCTTACTCTTTCTCATACTTCAGAACTCTCTGCAACATAAAATCTTTTAACTTATACAATTTAACTTGAAAATCTGTTTTATGATGTGTCCATCCAGATAAAAGCATCTAGAATTAAATTCATGTGACATTGTCACATGTATGAGGAAGCATACAATACATCACAAACATCTGTTGGAACTGTCCTAAGTATATGTGTCTATTTATCATTGTTTGATAAGATACCATATTAACTGAGCATAGTAGCAGATGTTTAGAGTTCTAGAAATCAGGAAACTGAGGGAGGGAGATTGCAGTGAGTTAAATAGCCTGACCTACACAGTGAGTTCAAAGCCAGCTTGAGATACTAAGCAAAATTCTCTCTCAAATACCAAAACATAGAAATAAAAGAAAGAAATAGGAAAAAAAGGAAGGAAGGAAGGAAGGAAGGAAGGAAGGAAGGAAGGAAGGAAGGAAGGAAGGAAGGAAAAAGGAGAGAGACTATAAAAAATGAATTGTTCTTGTGTAGACAAATTGTACCTCCTTATAGAAAAGTGGAATTTAAGTAATTTATACTATTCAGAAGCACCGTCATCCTTTATATATTGGGAAAATCCTTATTATGTCTGATAATACACATTTTCTTCTGGAATAATGAATTTTGCCATGTACACTATGAATGAAGCATGTTTTATATCTCAGTTCTGTGATCAGATAGATGTACTTGTCGTATAAAGACTTTTAATTGTGAATTATATGTATATCACTTAGGGAGTTTATCTAATGATGTAAATATCACCTTTTGTTGTTACACATTTAGAGATTTATTAATTTCAGTTATATGTAGTTTTGAATAACATTTGTTAGCCTATTTCAGCGAAAGCACCTTTAAAATGTCAAGCAAGCAGATGTTCTGTCATAACCATGAATAAAAATGAGGGCATAGCAAGACTAAATATAGGGTAGTTTATTATGTTAATATTACTTAACATTCAGTAGCATTAAAATTATATATAATTAATGAGATGACAAGGAAAGACTTCCAAGTTCATAATTTACAAAAAAGTTGGAATGCTGTTAATGATTTTTCAAAGTCAAGTGATTCATTAGCTTTAAATAACTTTAAAATAAAGGTAACCAGATATAGTAACCTTATTTAATAATGTCTGACCCTGATGAATATCAACACCATCTCAAGTCTAATATCTCAGTGTGTGCTGGTATACTTCCATTACAAAGATATTTTCCTTATCCACAAAGGGCAAAATCTTAAGTTCCCCACAAATAGTACTAAAACTTAAACTACAAACAGTATTGAAACTGTACCTTATTTAGTTGCTCATAACTGTAATAAAATTACAACTTCATGAAGAAAATTTATTTTTAACTTAATCTTGCAGGAAGATACAATACAGTTCATGATGGCAGAAATGTCATGACAGGAGACTGGGAAGGAAGGCACTCAGGCAACAGCACCAGGATGGAGAGTCACTTTGTATCCATATTCAGGAAGCAGGAGCCAGTAGTGTGCATATTCAGCTGGCTTTCTTTTTCTTCTATAGCCACACATGGAAGAGTGTGTCCTACTTTTAAGCTGGGTATTTAAGCCTCAGCCCTACTAAAATAATCTCTAATAAGCCTGGCTAGAAAGTTGTCTTCCAGGATATTCTAGATTCTGTCAAGTTGACAAGTTAACCACTACAAATTTACATATGAGCTGGTGTAATGGTGCAGATCTTTAATTCCCTACAGTTGGCAGGTAGAGGTAGGCTATCTCTGTGAGTTCAAAGTTCAAGGCTAGCTTGGTCTACATAGTGAATTTTAGGACAGCCAGAACTACAGACGGAGACCTCATCCTGTAGAAATCAACCAACAAACCACTCAACAACAGAAACAACAACAAACCACTCACATATGTTCCTCATTGACGTAAATAACTTTAAGATGTTCGATGAACAAATAAAGTATAGTAAGAAGGTAACAAAAACATATATGGTAAAATTAAACAATAACACAAATATGTTGTACTAAAGTTGTGACTGTGTCTACTGTTTCTAAAATTTCTTTTTCTTTTTTTAGAATTATTTTTTTATTAGGTATTTTCCTCATTTACATTTCAAATGCTATCCAAAAAGTCCCCAATACACTCCCACCCCCCCACTCCCCAACCCACCCACTCCCACTTTTTGGCCCTGGTGTTCCCCTGTACTGGGGCATATAAAGTTTGCAAGTCCAATGGGTCTCTCTTTCCAGTGATGGCCGACTAGGCCATCTTTTGATACATATGCAGCTAGAGTCAAGAGCTATACACTAGCAAGATTTTGCTGAAAGGACCCAGATATAGCTGTCTCTTGTGAGACAATGCCGGGGCCTAGCAAACACAGAAGTGGGTGCTCACAGTCAGCTATTGGATGGATCACAGGGCCTCCAATGGAGGAGCTAGAGAAAGTACCCAAGGAGCTAAAGGGATCTGCAACCCTATAGGTGGAACAACATTATGAACTAACCAGTACCCCAGAGCTCTAAAATTTCAATTCAATATTTTTAACTGTGGCTATTTGAATCCATGATCTCTCTCTCTCTCTCTCTCTCTCTCTCTCTCTCTCTCTCTCTCTCTCTCTCTCTTCCTCTCTTTCTCTCTGATTCTGTGTGTGTGTGTGTGTGTGTTTGTGTGTACATGTTTGATTCTTACCCCAACAAGAAACCAAATGTGGGAAGGAAGATCATGATGTCTAAGAAAGAAAAGTATAAATGTCACCTCTCGAGTTGTACATAAGTTCTAGAATTGAATACTTAGAATTTATAAATGGGTCTTTTAAATAAATAAATTAGATGTGTTAACACAAAGTCACATACAATATAAAAAATTAGACAAGTAAAATCTTTAACTGATTATGGGTAAGTGAAAATTGTATAATTTGTAATCATATTCTTATCTATGGAACCAACTATTTACAGCATTCTGCCTTTCCTCTACTATACATTAATAATCATGAAGCATTAATTAGCCAAGACTAAATTTTAATTTTACTACAACCATGTCACTAATTGAATATCTGCTTATTTTTAGAAAACTGCTGCTGGAATCTGAAAGTTTATCATATATAATCTTATATATGTTTTATATATTATATATTTGTTTTAAATTAAACATAAATATAAATTATGTTATATATAACAAAACAAATATGTTATATAGTGGCTTTAAATTAAAAATAAATTGACAATAATTTTAAAATGTATTCTCTTTAATTTAATATAGAAAATTCATAAAATGAGTGCTTAAAGTGTTAAAGTAAACTTCAGAAATATAAAGCAAAAAATTCTGATATTGTTAATGACATGTATTTTTATGAATATTCATTAAGAACTAAATATAACTGCTGTATATACTACAGGCAATCTTTAAAGTTAAAACTGCATCTTTAGAAAGAAAAATTCTGTTCAAGATGATGATCTTTTCAACTTAAATGTTTGTAAATATCATGTTGACAGAATTCTTATTATCATGACCCAAAGGAGACCTTGTTCAATTTCTTTCTAAAATAATTTAAAGTAAACCCTTTATAATAAAACATGTAGGTATATATCAAAAAGATTTTTGTAAAATAAGAAACATCTGAAAAATTATCTACAATTGTTATCAATTCATATATAAAAATATAAAACATTTTTGAATGATGAAAATATTTATATGTCATTTAAATGTTATACCTAAAACCAAATCTTAATATAAAACAAAGCATCTTTTCTTTTCTTACACCTTGTCTTATAAAGATTTAAACATGTATTAACATAGTTGGAATATAAAATAAAGAAGGCCAGCTTGATAAATGATTAACATTACTGTTATTTCAGAATTTTCAAATGACGTCATTTTAGGACCTAATCACCTCATAAATCAGGTGTCATCGCCATCCTTCCTATGGACATTTATAACGTAAGCATCAAAGAAATGAAGCAACATGCTTAAGGCTTTGATCTAAATGGATATAATGTGATTAGAATTAAAAGGATAACCCGATTTTCATTCAAACATGAATGAAAATACATCACTCAAGTAAAAATATCTTTCCTCACATCTTACCAATCTATAAATTTTTCCACTGGTGTGACATAAAAACAATTTTCTGAGCCGGGCAGTGGTGGTGCACACCTTTAATCTAATCACTTGGGAGGCAGAAGCAGGCAGATTTCTGAGTTCAAGGTCAGCCTGGTTTACAGAGTGAGTTTCAGGACACTCAGGGCTACACAGAGAAACCCTTTCTTGAGAAAAACAACAACAACAACAACACAAAAACAAAAACAAAAAACCCCCCAGAACTGTAAAATATATTAAAAGCTTTTTTGGGCAAATTTTCATTAAAACTAATTCCTATCTCTAAGACATTTGGTCAAATCACCAAATAATAACACCAGATTTTAAAATATTTTAAAATGAATTTATTGATTTCTAATTGCTGTGGGAAAACATCACTACTAAGTTATTTGGTTAAAAAATTAAAAACTTGTTTAAAGCACAAGTTGACATGAGAGTCCAGAGATGGAAAGGAACTTTCAAGTAAGATACTGATAACCTTACTAAGATCTGATGGGTGAAGTGGCTGGATATAAAATTAACTCAAACAAGTCAATGGCCTTTCTCTACACAAAGAATAAATAGGCTGAGAAAGAAATTGGGGATACAACACCTTTCTCAATAGTCACAAATAATATAGAATACCTTGGCATGACTCTAACTAAGGAAGTGAAAGATCTGCATGAAAAGAACTTCAAGTCTCTGAATAAAGAAATTAAAGAAGATCTCAGAAGATGGAAAGATCTCCCATGCTCATGGATTGGCAGGATCAATATAGTAAAAATGGCTATCTTGCCAAAAGCAATCTAAAGATTCAATGCAATCCCCAACAAAATTCCAACTTAATTCTTCAACGAATTAGAAAGAGCTATCTGCAAATTCATCTGGAATAACAAAAAACCTAGGATAGCAAAAACTCTTCTCAAGAATAAAAGCACCTCTGGTGGAATCACCATGCCTGACCTAAAGCTGTACTACAGAGCAATTGTGATAAAAACTGCATGGTACTGGTATAGTGACAGACAAGTAGACCAGTGGAATAGAATTGAAGACTCAGAAATGAACCCACACACCTATGGTCACTTGATCTTTGACAAGGGAGCTAAAACCATCCAGTGTTAAAAAGACAGCATTTCAACAAATGGTGCTGGCACAATTGGTTGTTAACATGTAGAAGAATGCGAATTAATCCATTCCTATATCCTTGTACTAAGGTCAAATCTAAGTGGATCAAGGAACTCCACATAAAACCAGACAGTGAAACTTATAGAGAAGAAAGTGGGGAAAAGCCTCGAAGATATGGGCACAGGGGAAAAATTCCTGAATAGAACAGAAATGGCTTGTGCTGTAAGATCGAGAATTGACAAATGGGACCTCAAAAAATTGCAAAGCTTCTGTAAGGCAAAGGACACCATCAATAAGACAAAAAGGCCACCAACAGACTGGGAAAGGATCTTTACCTATCCTAAATCAGATAGGGGACTAATATCTAATATATATAAAGAACTGAAGAAGGTGGACTCCAGAAAATCAGATAATCACATTAAAAAATGGGGCTCAGAGCTAAACAAAGAATTCTCAGCTGAGGAATACTGAATGGCTGAGAAGCACCTGAAAAAATGTTCAGCATCCTTAATCATCAGGGAAATGCAAATCAAAACAACCCTGAGATTCCATCTTACACCAGTCAGAATGGCTAAGATCAAAAATTCAGGTGACAGCAGATGCTGGCAAGGATGTGGAGAAAGAGGAATACTTCTCCATTGTTGGTGGGATTGCAAGCTTGTACAACCACTCTGGAAATCAGTCTGGTGGTTCCTCAGAAAATTGGACAGAGTACTACCGGAGGATCCTGCAATACCTCTTCTGGGCATATATCCAGAAGATATTCCAACTGGTAAGAAAGACTCATGCTCCACTATGTTCATAGCAGCCTTATTTGTAATAGCCAGAAGCTGGAAAGAACCCAGATGTCCCTCAACAGAGGAATGGATACAGAAAATGTGGTACATTTACACAATGGAGTACTACTCATCTATTAAATAGAATGAATTTATGAAATTCCTAGGCAAATGGATGGACCTGGAGGGCATCATCCTGAGTGAGGTAACCCAATCACAAAAGAACTCACATGATATGTACTCACTAAGTGGATATTAGCCCAGAAACTTAGAATACCCAAGATACAATATACAAAGCACATGAAACTCAAGAAGAACGAAGACCAAAGTGTGGACACTTTGCCCCTTCTTAAAATTGGAAACAAAACACCCATGGAAGAAGTTACAGAGACAAAGTTTGGAGCTGAGACTAAAGGATGGACCATCTAGAGACGACCTTATCCAGGGATCCATCTGATAATCAGCCGCCAAACGCAGACACCATTGCATACATTATTTTTCCTTTGTTTAAAATGGCATTTATGATTTCTGGGGATGCAAATATAATTGTGGTTTTATAAAGGACATTTTAGTCAACAATGGGCTGAGTACACAGAAGACTGGAGTTCCAAGACATCATAAAGGAGTAGGAAACTATTTTTGTCTGGTGATGGCATAGCCTTGCCAATGCATTATCCACATATTTATGGTGATAGCATCGTGATCAATTCTATTGCACTACCAAGCATATAAATGCATAGTACAAATGATTATGTATAACATAACAATAAATAGAACTGTTTTATTTACTGACTATAGTGTGCTTTATAATATATTTAGTTTGCTTTTTCTAATTATGCTCAAAATGGTTTGCTGTTTAACATCATGACATTTTGTGCTATCAGCATTCATACATGTGTTCACTGGATCCTTTGACTGCTTCAAGAAACCATGTTGAGTGACTGATCCTTTCCAGTTAGGTTTGTGTAAGCTCACTCTTTGCAAAATGATGGTCACCTAATGACACATTTCTCTGACTCTCAATCATTAAGCAACATGCATATAAAGCCATCCTTGTAGGTTATTATTATGTCTAACAGGTCTTGATATGTGGGGAATTGGGCTACAGGCTGGTCTCCAGTTGAGCTGAGGTCTGAACCCCCAAAATGGTGATAATTCACCTAAATGACATTGTAGGCATTCCCTCATGCTCCTGGAACTCTGGCCCCTGCCTAAGTTACCGCCCTCCACAGCCCCCACAAGAGAAGCATGGCTAGAAGTCACATAGGCAATGGCCCAAGCTTCTGACCTTCAGGCTAAACTCCTCCCCAGTTACCTAGCAACAGTAAAGACCAAAAAATGGCTGTTCAGCCCCTGCTTACTCTCTTACTTGTCTCCCTCTTACTTATCACTCTCACCCCCTCTCCCCTTTCCCTTTGTCTCTGTCAGGGCACTCTGGTGGAGTCAGCTTGTAAGGCAGAAATGCCAAAAAGCTGCTCATGAGAAATGAATTTCTAGGACTTTCCTCCTGGATGTCTGGTGAAAGCCAACTCTCCAGTTTGGATCAGTTTGTCAAGCGAAAAGCCTGGAAGCTGTTTCACGAGGATAAGAGTTCCATGGAAATTTTCCTCCCAGAGTTATGGCATTTCTTTCCCTAACCCATAAAATTAATTTCCACCACATTAGTCTAGTGTATAGATCCACGTGCACTCTATATATAGTATTACCTTATAGTAAATGCCTTTTAAGATTGTATTCTAACATAGCTAAAGCCTTTTCCCAGTGTTCTTAGAATCCAGATAGCAGCAAGGAGTTTAACGTATTCAGTAACTAATTAAGCTCTACCATAAAACAATAAAGCACTTTGCCATTAACTCAGCTGTTTACAGAAAGAGAGTAAAAGTCTCACTGAGATAGAAATCTTTTACTACAGGCTACATTCCATGTCAAGTATAAGTTGATATACTACCCTAATAAGGGGGAACTCTCCAGACAGGGTAAGTTTTACTAGACCTAAGAATTTAGAGCTCCTGATAACACACTACTCTTAAGGCCTATCAAGAGTTAATAACCCCCTGATGCTTTTAGGCTGATCCTAGGCAGGGCTTGTTATCCCTAATGTAAACATTTAATTAGTCCCTGCAAATTCCTTTCTGCTGTAACTGGTGAATTTCAGTGTATCTTGTCTTTTGTGATTTGTATCCTCCGATAATTCGTTGTAATATAAGTCTGAAACTCAACCAGAACATTACATTCAGATTCAACACCTCTCTTGTGTGTGCCTGATTGTCATTTCATCCGACTCTTCTGCCTATCTGCCTAAAAAATCCCGTTCCTCGCAGACCAGGGACCCAGAGGGTCTGCGGCAGTCTCCTCTCCTTTCTCCTTGTCTTCTCCTCTCCTCTCTCCTTGTCTTCTCCTCTCCTCTCTCCTTGTCTTCTCCTCTCCTCTCTCCCTCTCTCCCCACTCTCTCTCTTCTACCTTCTCTCTTTCTCCCTGCCTTTCTATAATAAAGCTCTAAAACCATAGAGATTCTCTGCTCATCAAGGTTCTGCTCACTCTCGTCAGTGTTGGGAACCTCTTCCCTCATCCCTCTCTCCCATAACCCCAGTGGCTTTAGCAAAGTAGCTCCAGGAATTCCAGGTAGGACTTGCCACCACCTCCCGCCCCCCAAAGAGTAGTTCAGAAGCTTAGATGCCCACCCAGGCATGAGTGGAAGGTGGATAGCAGTCCTCCCACGCCTGACAGACGAGAGAATAAGTGAAACTCTGGTGGGGTGTGGGATTTCCCTTCCCCCTCTTCCCCAGGGCCCCCTTTTTATTTCCCAACATTGATATTAGCCTTGATTAACTTTTGTCTTCAGATTCTAGTCAACTGTGAAATTTAATTATAACTTATTTGTCTACAAACTTAATATTGTGGATAGATTACTGACACCTTATCTAAATTTGGAGGTCTTTTTGCTTGTTTGTTATTTATGGAATATTGGTATTTAAGAGAGACTATGATAGTAAGATTGGGTTGAAAATATTTTTAAGAGCCAATATGTGATTCATCAAATTAAAGATGATTCCCTATGATTATTTTTCGACTACCACCTGCCAGAATATGCTATACCTACTTAGATAAGGACCATGAGTCCAGAAAATCATAAGTTTGAGATTACTTGTTTTTTTTTTCATTGCTTGCTGTAAATTAAGAAAGATAGCATCACATGGTATACACTCACTGATAAGTGGATGTTAGTCTAGAAACTAGGAATACCCAAGATACAATTCACAGACCAAATAAAGCTTAAGAAGAAGAAAGACCAAAGTATGGATGCTTCAGTCCTTCTTAGAAGGAGGAACAAAATACCCATGGGAGGAGATACAAAGACAAATTGTGGAACGGAGACTGAAGAAAAGACCATTCAGAGACTGCCCAACCTGGGGATCCATCCCATATACAGTCATCAAACCCAAACATTATTGTGGATGCCAACAAGTACCTGCTGACAGGAGTCTGGTATAGCTGTCTACTGAGAGGCTCCGCCAGTGCCTGAAAAATACCAAAGTGAATTCTCTCAGCCAAGCATTCTATTAGTCAGAGCACAGGGTCCCCAATGGAAGAGCTTGAGAAAGGACCGAAGGAGCTGAAGGAGCTTGCAGCCCCGAAGGACAAACAACAATATGTACCAACCAGTACCACCAGAGCTCCCAGGGACTAAACCATCAACCAAAGAGTACACATGGAGAAACCCATGGCTCCTACTGCATATGTAGCAGAAGATGGCCCTGATGGACATCAATGAGAGGAGAGGCCCTTGATCCTGAGAAGGTTTGATCCCCCAGTGTAGGGGAATGCCAGGACAGGGAAGCAAAAGTGGGTGAGTTGGTGAGCCAGTGAGTGGCGATGGGATAGAAGGTTTTTGGGGGGGAACCCAGGAAAGGGAATAATATTTGAAATATAAAGAAAGAAAGTATCTAATAAAAAAAAGAAAGAAAGATAGCATCTTGTTTTTGAGGAAAGGGGATGCACTTGCTGTAGGTTTGCTTATACTGAGAGAAAGTAGACGATGGGGAGAAGTCAGAAAATATTTAAGAACCTATGCTAAATGTCAACAGGTGGTTACAATGCACATTTGATACCAGCTTCAAAACAAACTAGATCATAAAGTTAATGATTGGCAACAGTGGACTGATGGTTTCCGTTCTTCACTGAACCTTGGTACGTAAGGCAGTCTCACTTCTGTGCCAAAGGGACGTTCACCACCATCGAAACTGCTTCATTTTAATTTAAGGCTTAATTTTGTTGGATCAAATCAGCAGCTAATAAACTAGTATCCTCAGCACTAAACTGTGATTCAGCCTCATCATAGCGAATTGGCACTCAATTTCTATTCTATTCTTTCCCACGACCACTAAACTAATTAATTCTATGATTTTACTATTCATAGCTATCCAGTAGGAGTGTGCTAGAGAGATGCCTCTTCATTTTTAGAGAACTTGTCTCTTTTCCAAAGGATCTGGGCTCCTTGGGGCCACAGACATGCAGGTGGTGCACAGACATTTATATTAAACAAATAAATGAGCACACATACAGACAATCCAACAGAAAACAAACAAACAAACAAACTTTTCAGTAAGATGTTAGTTAGCTACCCTTCCCTTTTATGATAAGGTCTCTTAGATTCTTGAAATTGACTTTTCCTAATATGCTAAGTGAGCCATGGTCTCATCTACATCATCAAAGCTTGTCAAAATTTTACACAATAAGCTTAAGTTTCAATCCAAGCCCTTTAACTCAGTTTCCACTGATTTCAAAATGGGGCATGTTGTTTATTTTTAGATCCTGTTTTCCTGATCACTTTAACAAACATAAGAAATAAGTGCCCCTCCCCACAACTTCTCTTTTTAACACTGACCACAGTTTGTCTGTTTGGAGATAGTCACGATTGCAAGCAATTTTCAAAAACTGCTCTAATGTATTTACCTTTTGCTCTTTTTTTTACTTTGCTTCAATTATACTCAATTGTTTGGCAGCTATTAGAAGCTGATTTGCAACATATCCAAATTGGCAGTAGTTTTAATTGAGAAAGAAAAAAGACACACAAATCACAAATCTAGTGACTTATAGACCAAGATTTCCCTGCTAGTTTAAATGTCTATATTTGTGGAACTCTACTGAAAAAAAAATCATATTCTCTGTGCCCCAACTTTTGTCAACAGACCCTTGATATCCATGAGACCTTCTTTGAATCAATCATGTATTTTTAGACTTTTAATTATTTAGTTAATTTATACATGTAGATGTTATGTTCTGGTTTTCTCCATTAGTCCTTTCTCATATTCATATCTCTTTGTTGCGTTCTGAGGCCAAGTGAGTTTAAATAGGGCCATCTGCTTTAGCCTACCTAGCAACATTTACATCAGTGTTCACGGACACTGTGCCTTGATTAGGACTTCAATTGTTATGTTACTAAGAATCTTTCAGGAAACTGCTTCTATCGAAGAATCTGAAACTTGGGATAACCTAAGTCTGTATTCCTAGGCTTTGGACACTCACATTTGACTTCAGGGTCAAAACAATAAACTATCTCTTTTCCACTTGAAAGGGATAGCTATGTTTTGTGTTCATTGTTACTAAAAGCATCGTGTTTTCATCTTAGCATTGTTCTCAGCCCTCTCTATGGTCACTAGAGAGCAACTCCTAAGAAAAGAATAATGTCCATCATAACGACCTATTATTATTTCTAGAGCACAGGTATGCCTTCCTTGAATTCTTTTGGGTAATTACATCTTTTGAAATCTATTTTCCTCTGTCTGACAGTGTGGGCCCAAAGCAGTGAGTTCTACATTTAGGTGTTAAAAGGAACGTTAGTGAAAGGGTGAAATCCAACAAGAGGAATCCAAAGACAAAGTCTATCACTAAGGAAATGACATCCACACCATCCAGAGACTGCCCCACATGGGGCTCCATCTCACAGACAGTCACCAAACCCAGACACTATTGTGGATGCCAACAAGTGCTTGCTGATAGGAGCCTGATATAGCTGTCTCCTGAGAGGCTCCACCAGTGCCTGACAAGTACAGGGGGCTGAGCATAGGGTCCCCAATGAAGGCGCTAGAGAAAGGACTGAAGGAGCTGAAGGGGTTAGCAGCCCCATAGGAGGAATAATGATATAAACCAACCAGTACTCCTAGAGCTCCCTGGGACTAAACCACCAAGCAAAGAGTACACATGGTAGGACTCATTGCTCCAGTTGCATATGTAGCCGATGGCCTAGTCAGTTATCAGTGGGAGGAGAGGCCCTTTGTCCTATGAAGGCTCTATGCCCCAGTGTAGGGGAATGCCAGGGCCAGGAAGCAGAAGTGGGTGGGTTGGTGAGCAGGGGGGAGGGGGGTGAAATGAGGGAGGGGACTTTTGGAGGGGAAACCAGGAAAGGGGGTAACATTTGAAGTATAAATGAAGAAAATATCTAATAAAAATTGGGAAAAAGGAATGACATTTGCATATTTAGATATGGTACATAAACCCTATCAACACTATTTTTCCCCTAGCATCTCAGTATTTCAATTCTATAGATTTCACCAGCTGAGTGTTCACTTTGCTTTAAGGAAATTGACTCAATTACAGATTTTATAATTTATAGTCCATTTTATATTCAATTGTTTGTATTAGGACATTAAAATGACCACAAAATTACTAATATTTATAGAGCTAAATTGATATTGCTTTTCAGTGTAGGATTTCTCTGTATAGCCTTAGATGTTCTGGAACTTGCTTAGTAGACTAGGTTAGCCTTAAAGTCAGAGATCTGTCTTCCTACCACCTACGTAATGGTAGGTGTGAGCCACCACCACCATCTTATAATATTTTTGAGGTGTTCTCATTGATTACTTACAAAAGTCAGAAAAATTTATTGGAGTAATCTCTAACTTTGAAATGGATTGTCAAAACTCAAAGGGAAAAAATTGTTGGTTTGCAAAAAAGTCTGAGGAAATATTCAGGCAAAATTGGGAGAAACCGTGACTGTTTTGTTTCTTGCTTCTTTGTGTTTAGAACTGAGGTAGGGAGGTGACTGATAAACACGTCAGGTTATCTAATGAAGGTTGACGTGTTAGTCAGGCTCAGAAGTCCAATATGTTCTGTATGGTTTTTGTGCATAGAACTAGCATGCTGTGAAAAATTACACTGAAATAGAACAACCCAAAGAAATGAAGGTCTCATACTTAGCTGTAGAATAACATGATCTGCAGCTAGTTCTGAATTGAGAACAGTGTTATAATTTGGTTATCTTATGTGTAAGACGTTTCTTTATGCCCATGTGTTTGAACCATGTGTTCTATGTATTGCAGAAAATCAATCTTGTGATTTTGAATTTTACATAATATGCAATATTTATTCTGTAGACAGAATTCTTTCCTAGAAAGGATTTTTTTTTTTTTTTGGCTAGCAAATAAAGAGACTTATTATCCCTGTGTTTCCTGTAAGTTGGTTTTCAATAAGAGTAACTGGAAAAGCCTGTGCTTATTATGACCCAGAAAATTTGGAACCACACAGAGAGAGTAATGGGGTTTAATCTGGACACAGCAAATGACTGTGAGAAATTAATATTAGTTTCCACTGTTTAAAATAATCCCGCTTTCCTCTCCTTGGCATATCTTAGAGCCAACTACCATCCAGATGGTGGTAGATCTTTGGGACTTGACATTATTTAAAAGGTCATCACAGGCAAATTATAACGGGCACCTTGTTCTTATCGGAGACCAAACATCTGTGATCTTGCTCCAGTTTTGAATCATCAGTGGACCAGGTTCCCAGAGCAGCTCTTGCCAACTTCCTTTCTATGTAAACTATTTGCAATACTTTATTCTTCTATTTAAAATTGTCACACATATTACACAGAGGGTGCCATAAAGCTCCTAGAATGCTGTCACTTAAATTTGCATAAAATGAAATGAGGTTTTACACTTAGAAGCATAACATAGATTCATATAATGGTGTCAACATTTTTGAGAAATGTCCCCGTGGAAGGTCTAATATTTTGCTTATATCAACAGTACATAGGAGCAAGCTTAGATTTACTGTGGTGCCTTAAGAGTATAAGCTAATAGATAAACAAGCTAGCCTGTTTGCATTATTTCTTAATGGTTAAATTCTGTGGCTCAAAGGCTCTTTCCTCACTCAACATTAGAAAATAAAAATGCTCTAAAATTATTAGTCCAATAGAAAATTTTATTATCCTCTGGGATTCTCTTCTCTATATTTGCACACCTCTAATTCTTTCTCTTGGATGCAGGCATTTTTAAATGGAGATGTTATGGGGAGACATGGATTGGGGAAAAGAAATGCCTTTCTTTTCATCATCTAGACATTCGCTCTTCCTGACAAGGCAATAAAACATAGAGCTAATACCGAACAGTCAGAAGCCATTAATTAGGAAAGAAAGTCTATGTTTATGGTCATAGATGTTTTATATTTAGTGAATTACATTATTTTCTTTCCATATATCTATTCCAATAATTACAGAAACCTTATTCATCAGTAGGGTCCTGTGCTTAACTTTATCCTTACATTTAATGTCTAGATTCTTGGCTTAATTTGTGGTAATTAACTCTCCCACAACTTGTGAAAATAGACCAATATTTACTTAGGCTCTTGTCCCGTTAGTATGCTTCCTTGATACAGGCAGTTTATCTACTTGACATTTGAGGATAATTCATATTCTGTGTATCTTTTGGAGTAAGTACTATAAAATTAAACCTTGGCATTCTCAAGTGTCTTTAACTGTTTCTTGATTGGAATTGAGAGATCTCTAGTGTCAGAAATTTTGAGAGAAGATACTAATTAGTTTGAATGTATAAAGGACTAACTTACTAACGGGCCTTTGTTCATGTGGAAATGGGAAAAGGCTAACGGGGGGGGGGGAGTGTTTATGACTTATACTTCAGTTTTTACATTAACCAATATGTACTTTGAGTATTGTCATGATAAATATAACTTTTAAATGAACTCAGAAAAAGATAACCAAGAGGATTTTTTATAAAAGTAATTAACTTCCAAGCTTAAGAACATGAGTAAATACTTGATACAGAAATCTAAACGTATAAGAATGTTATTAATATAATACATGCCTGACTACCTCAAGTGGTAAATTACTTTGTAGAGCCAGAAGATAGCTTGATTCAGTAACATGTGATTTGTAACTCAACTAATCCATTTCAAGAAATGACATTATATAATTTACTGTATAACAAAATACAGAATGGTCACCTTTATTCTTTTGAAATTACCCAATTCATATGCCCATCTCCCCCCCCCCCCTCTCTCTCTCCCTCCCCCCCTCCCCGTGTGCATTGTTTGAATTATTGTCTGGTGTATATGAACATACATATGAAAATTGGTTTATAAATACATGTAAAGACCAGAGAAGCAAGGCAGGAATACTCTTCTATCATTCTTCATCTTATTTCTTGAGATAGGATGTCTTTGTGAACCCAGAGCTAGTCTGGTATCCTCAAATCCCAATTGATCCTTTTGTCTCTGTCCCACACAGCATTAGGATTACAGAAACATTTCCAGCTTTTATGTGTGTCTTAGGATTTGAATTCAAGTCTTTATGCCTGCACAAGAAGAGCTCTTACCACCTGAGCTATTTCTTTACATACCCTGGTTCTGTTTGCAACACAACCTCTAATATAAATACACACCTGTCTATAAGATTGAGCTACTGTAGGCAGCCTTGACTTTTATGCTCAAGTTTGGTGATCATTGAAAAACATGTTCCAAGTTAGTTAATCATCTGCTTTTTCTTAGAGGCATAGACTTTGTGGTTTGAGACACATTGCATCACTGCGGGAATTTAACCAGGTAGAATATGTCTCATCCAGAAAGAATGAAAAAAGATGTTCTTAGGAAGAAGAGACTATAAAAGAAACCAAAGAGTAGGTGTCACTTGTCACCAAGAGGAAGAAGAATGAAAGCTACCCAAGTCTTTCTAGTTGACAAAATTTGCTTACTGTCATTTTTATTGATTTTTGTAATAGATGGTCAGCTTTTATTCTAATTATTTCAAATCGAGTTGTATTTCCTGCAAACTATGACTCTGCATAATAATAATCATGTGCAAATTCTTTTCTGTCTCCAGGTATAAGTCGTCTGGAGCCCTTTTTATGGATTTGTTTCTGGGAATGCCACTGAAGACATCACGTCTCTTTTACATCTTGGCATGTGTGTCTTTATGCATCTCTACAAATAGCTGGATTGAACATCAGGGTTCATTTACCACCTTCAGGTTTTATTATAAGATTAACTTAGTATTATCCAGGCCTTCTATTTAACTATCATTATTGATGGCTCAAACATCATCATTTAATATATTGAAATGGTTGTATTTCTTTAATTGTCATTGTAGTCACATTTATGCATGTATGTGTGTAGGAACATTGTATGAATATGCTTGGAGGGTCTCTTAAACGATGTTGGGTGGGCATCCTTAGGAATATTGTCCACCTCCTTTGACATAGAGTTATCCCATTGTACTGGTAATCAACAATCAGGCTACACTGAAAAGCCCCAGGGATCCTGCTATCTCTGCCTCTCAGTGATAGGATAGCAGAGTATGCAATCCTGGTTCAGCATTTATGTGAATCCTTAGGATTTGACTCAGATAACCATGCTTGCCAGGGAGAATCTTGACCAAATGATACATTACACAAGCCCTATTGTTTAAATATCCCCAAGAACAACTTAATTCTTCTTAAAACTTGGTGAGATAGGCCTGTACACATCTTAACAATTTGGGAAAAGTACCTGTGTTTGTCTTTAAATAAATGACCAAATCTACTGATGTCTAGAAAGCAATTTTAATTTAATTTTTATGAATGTGTTCACTGCATTCTACTTTACATGTATCTTTTGTCTGCATGTATGCCTATGCACTGCTTGTGTTCAGTGATCCCATGAACTGGTGTTACTGATTGCTCTGAGCCACCTTATGGGTTCTCAAATCAGAGCTTGAGACCTCTGAAAGAACTAGAAGTACTCTAATTTTTGAACCAATTTTCCAGCCCAATTAAAAGATAAGTTCTATGGAGTAAAATGAAATTTTAAACAGGCATTCTTTCTTTCTACCTTCCAACTGAAGTCATGACTGGTTACGCTTAGTTTGGGGAGGTTTGATGCCTTAGAATAGGGGGATGCTGGAGCAGTAGGGCAGGAGAGGATGGGTGGGTAGGGGAGCACTCTTATACAGGCAAAGGAGAGGGTGGAGGTAGGAGGTGGGCTTGGTGGAGGGGTAACCAGGAAATGGGATCATGTGAAATGTAAATGAGTGGAATGATTAAAAAAAATGAATCTCCTAAAGAGTCGTCCATATTAAGAACAATCTTTGAATACAATCCTGTACTGGCTGGTTTTATGTGTCAACCTGACGCAAGCTGGAGTTATCACAGAGAAAGGAGCTTCAGTTGAGGAAATGCCTCCATGAGATCCATCTGTAAGGCATTTTCTCAATTAGTGATCAAGTAGGGAGGGCTCCTTGTGGGTGGTGCCATCCCTAGGCTGGTAGGAAGTCCTGGGTTCTATAAGAAAGCAAGCTCAGCAAACCAGGGGAAGAAAGCTAGTAAGGAACATCACTCCATGGCCTCTGCATCAGCTTCTGCTTCCTGACCTGCTTGAGTTCCAGTTCTGTACTGACTTCCTTTGGTGCTAAACAGCAACATAGAAGTGTAAGCTGAATAAACCCTTTCCTCTCTAACTTGCTTCTTGGTCATGGTGTTTGTGCAGGAATAGAAACCCTGACTAAAACAAATCCACATTCTTATAGCTGTATATTGATATTAAGAACCTTGGTAATTGAGAGTTTGGCCGGGTATAGTAGCCTGGGCTGGCATTTGTGTTCTCTTAGTGTCTGTATAACATCTGTCCAGGCTCTTCTGGCTTTCATAGTCTCTGGTGAAAAGTCTGGTGTAATTCTGATAGGCCTTCCTTTATATGTTACTTGACCTTTCTACCTTACTGCTTTTAATATTCTATCTTTATTTACTGCATTTGTTGTTCTGATTATTATGTGTCGGGAGGAATTTCTTTTCTGGTCCAGTCTATTTGGAGTTCTGTAGGCTTCTTGCATGGTACTGGTATAGAGACAGACAAGTAGACCAGTGGAACAGAATTGAAGACCCAGAAATGAACCCACACACCTATGGTCACTTGATCTTCGACAAGGGAGCTAAAACCATCCAGTGGAAGAAAGACAGCATTTTCAACAATTGGTGCTGGCACAACTGGTTGTTATCATGTAGAAGAATGGGAATCAATCCATACTTATCTCCTTGTACTAAGGTCAAATCTAAGTGGATCAAGGAACTTCACATAAAACCAGAGACACTGAAACTTATAGAGGAGAAAGTGGGGAAAAGCCTTGAAGATATGGGCACAGGGGAAAAATTCCTGAACAGAACAGCAATGGCTTGTGCTGTAAGATCGAGATTTGACAAATAGGACCTAATGAAACTCCAAAGTTTCTGCAAGGCAAAAGACACCGTCAATAAGACAAAAAGACCACCAACAGATTGGGAAAGGATCTTTACCTATCCTAAATCAGATAGGGGACTAATATCCAACATATATAAAGAACTCAAGAAGGTGGACTTCAGAAAATCAAATAAACCCATTAAAAAATGGGGCTCAGAACTGAACAAAGAATTCTCACCTGAGGAATACCGAATGGCAGAGAAGCACCTGAAAAAATGTTCAACATCCTTAATCATCAGGGAAATGCAAATCAAAACAACCCTGAGATTCCACCTCACACCAGTCAGAATGGCTAAGATCAAAAATTCAGGTGACAGCAGATGCTGGCGTGGATGTGGAGAAAGAGGAACACTCCTCCATTGTTGGTGGGATTGCAGGCTTGTACAACCACTCTGGAAATCAGTCTGGTGGTTCCTCAGAAAATTGGACATAGTACTACTGGAGGATCCAGCAATACCTCTTCTGGGCATATATCCAGAAGATGCCCCAACTGGTAAGAAGGACACATGCTCCACTATGTTCATAGCAGCCTTATTTATAATAGCCAGAAGCTGGAAAGAACCTAGATGCCCCTCAACAGAGGAATGGATACAGAAAATGTGGTACATCTACACAATGGAGTACTACTCAGCTATTAAAAAGAATGAATTTATGAAATTCCTAGCCAAATGGATGGACCTGGAGGGCATCATCCTGAGTGAGGTAACACATTCACAAAGGAACTCACACAATATGTACTCACTGATAAGTGGATATTAGCCCAAAACCTAGGATACCCAAGATATAAGATACAATTTCCTAAACACATGAAACTCAAGAAAAATGAAGACTGAAGTGTGGACACTATGCCCCTCCTTAGAATTGGGAACAAAACACCCTTGGAAGGAGTTACAGAGACAAAGTTTGGAGCTGAGATGAAAGGATAGACCATGTAGAGACTGCCATATCCAGGGATCCACCCCATAATCAGCATTCAAACACTGACACCATTGTATACACTAGCAAGATTTTATCGAAAGGACCCAGATGTAGCTGTCTCTTGTGAGACTATGCCGGGGCCTAGCAAACACAGAAGTGGATGCTCACAGTCAGCTAATGGATGGATCACAGGGCTCCCAATGGAGGAGCTAGAGAAAGTACCCAAGGAGCTAAAGAGATCTGCAACCCTATAGGTGGAACAACATTATGAACTAACCAGTACCCCGGAGCTCTTGACTCTAGCTGCATATGTATCAAAAGATGGCCTAGTCGGCCATCACTGGAAAGAGAGGCCCATTGGACTTGCAAACTTTATATGCCCCAGTACAGGGGAACGCCAGGGCCAAAAAGGGGGAGTGGGTGGGTAGGGGAGTGGGGGTGGGTGGGTATGGGGGACTTTTGGTATAGCATTGGAAATGTAAATGAGCTAAATACCTAATAAAAAATGGAAAAAAAAAGAACCTTGGATGTGGCCATTTTAATAATCATATTAGACATTTGTGTAACCCTTGGAAAAAACAAGTTCTTACATTTTAATAAATAGTTTCGGAGTGAATGAAAATAATTTCCTTTATTAATTCCTTATGTGTGATGATTCTGAACTCTTTAAAAATATGACTTCATTCATAAATTTTATATTATTGATTCTATTTTTAATAGGAAAAAACTGACTCACTGCTATGCATAATTCATAAAGAGATTAGGAATATTATGCTCTTGATTTTTATTATTGGGATCTTTGTGATCCAATGAATTTTGGAGAAATCATATGCTTATTCTTTGTATTTCTGTTTGTTTCTTTGTGTCTTTTTTCTTTCTTTCTTCTCCTCTTTCTTTTCTTCCTTCTCTACTCCCCCCTCCTGTCCACTTTCTTCTACTTCTCCTTTTCCTCTTCTATCTCCAATTCTTCACCGTTTTCCTTCTTCTTTATATTAAAAATGGTACTCAGGGCCCTTTAAATATGTGAAGTACCCATGATGCCATTCAGCTACACCTTAGCCCCAGGATGATATTCTTAGCACAATTCTCAAAATATTTTAAATAGTGATGTAATATGTCTCTCCATCATTTGTTTGGGATGTGTGGGGGATGGAGACACTCACACACACACACACACACACACACACACACACACACACACAGCACCTCAGATGAGGGAGAGGGAGAGGGAGAGGGAGAGGGAGAGGGAGAGGGAGAGGGAGAGGGAGAGGGAGAGGGAGAGGGAGAGGGAGAGGGAGAGGGAGAGGGAGAGGGAGAGGGAGAGGGAGAGGGAGAGGGAGAGGGAGAGGGAAGAAGGAGAGAGGGAGGGAGGGAGGGAGAGTGTGAGACAGGAGAGAGAGGGCAGAGAACAGAGATCAAAAGCTTCAAACATGTAATTACATGTTTTCTTTTTCATCAGGATTCTTCGGAGTAAGTTTACACAAAGTATCCATTAGGATACAGATATACATGTTTCTCAGTTTACTCGAAGTTTTAAGGCTTTCTTCAGATATTGATATTCACAAGTAAGTATAAGTTATCAATAGTACCCAGTGCTAAAGTACCTCAAATAAAGGGCTTATGCTCTGGTTTCTATGTTCATTCTGCCTTACCATTTCTTTTGTACAACTCATGGGAAAAATGTATCATTAATATCATATTTATTCTTTAAATAAAAAATCAATGTCTTTTCACTGGGGAAAATATAGCTTTATTTTTACATTGAAATTATACCAAGCTATAACTCTAGTTCATAACGTTCATAAAATACTTAGGATCTTGAAGAAACAAATCATTAGAATAACAATATTCATCACCATTATTATTTCCTTAGAAAGAAAATTGGCTTCTGGGTATTCCTGGACTAATCCCATATGTCACCTCAAAATTTGTGTTTTAAAGAAAATACATTAGGTGTTTCCTGGATCACATCCCTAGACATTAAAAAAAAAAACTTGATTAAATACAGAAGCCTTCTGTAGCCTCACCTCCCACTGGTTTAATATAGGAAAGCTTGCAGTAGGAACAAAAATTATATTTACATTTTCAAACTCACAATCCCATTGCGTAATATATGAGAGAAACTGGAGGTCACCTCTACCCTGATTGTTGACGAAGTTAATTGTTTGGATTCAACTCCCCTCTTTGCCTGATTTCAATTATGCAAGGAACTGAACAGAATCAAGAAGTAGGAGAACATTTTAAAGTTAGATTTCAAATACAAATATCTGGTCAGCATCCTGTGCGATGAGAGGAGATGATGCCACTGAACATGACAGTCACATGAACTGTTACTGATAGCTTGTGATGCTTTGCAAGGCAGGCAAGGAAACACTAGCATAAACAGTCATGTGTTGATGAATATACTAGAAATCGCAATGAGTTGTTACAACACTTTTTCAAAATTGTGTAACAGTAGTAATATAAACATTTAATTTACGATGGAAAACTGGGCCAAGCAGAATACTTTTCTCTCTGCCTTAACGTCTAGCCTGCTTTAAGACTCTGAAAGTCAAGGCCAAGGAAGAAATGCACATGCCATTCAGAGTCACCTTTGTCACAGTGGTGTTCATTTCTCTTGGCAAACATTTAATGGTAATTTTGCAATTTATTTTATACTTTTTCTAATAATTTGTGGAATAGTTAGAATGTAATGAAAAAATTCCAAATATTGTGATAAAGCTCGATTTCTCATAGGGCGGTGGTGGCACACACCTCTAATCCCAGCACTTGGGAGGCAAAGGTAGGTGGATTTCTGAGTTTGAGGCCAGCCTGGTCTACAGAGTGAGTTCCCGGACAGCCAGGACTACACAGAGAAACCCTATCTCAGAAAAAAAAAAAAAAAAGAAAGAAAGAAAGAAAGGAAGGAAGGAAGGAAGGAAGGAAGGAAGGAAGGAAGAAAGGAAGAAAGAAAGAAAGAAAGAAAGAAAGAAAGAAAGAAAGAAAGAAAGAAAGAAAGAAAGAAGGAAAGAAAGAAGGAAAGAAAGAAAAAAAAAGCTAGCATTTCTCATGGCCTGTAAATGTTGTGGGCTGTGACTAAGTCTGTCAAGCAACTGGTCTAGACAACTGAAATCATGAAAATATGTTGGTCTTTGCGTGAAAACACCTCATGTCATAATAATAAAATGGAAACTGTGTTATAATGGCATTTTACTAGCTAAAGCTCAAGCTTTTGTTCATCTCTCTTTTCTTGACTTTTAATATAATTGACTATATGTGGACAACTAACATCATCAGCGTTCAAATGGTAAGGTCTCCTGACTGATCAAATCAGTAGGTGATCTGGTCTTTCCTTCATAAAGACAGAAACAGATTTTTTTTTTTTTGTCTTAAGATAGCTAGAGCATGAACTACAAAGAACGTATTTTTGTAAACATCATGCCATTAAATCACAGGTATTGGTATATCAAGAGAACTATAATAAATCAAGAAATAAATGAGACATGTAGAGATTTTTGTAACTCATATAGGAAAGGCTTTAACATAAAGGTTTACTCCCCAAAATGTTTCAACACCTCCACAGAATCCAACAACCTGACAGAAAATGGCAAGTGATTTGACCTGATAGCTTTTTATCACTCAAGGTGTCAGTATCCTACCACATGCCAGCATCCTTCCTCTTGTGTTTCTAGAGGATATGCAGAGAGTGATGCTGCACATTTGGGTCTTTAGTAGTGTGTGGCTCTTAGCGATGGTAGAGCTTAGATTTCCATTTTGTTGTGACTATAAATAGAGTCTGGGGTTCAAAGCTGCATGTTCCTCTAGGTATGCTCAGTCCCCTTTGATCTCCCTCAATGCCAGAAGTAAAGGTGAACTTTTTCACATTGTATATCTCTGATTCTTATGACAATTTTTACATATTTAAGAGTTCCTGTGATTTTTTTGAGGGGGGAGGATAATCAGGTGGTCTTTGATACTAGTGATACCTGCAATTGTTTCTTCCATGTAAGATAACACACAGATAGCTTCTTCAATAGAGTTTGAGTAGATTTGGAAACAGGACCATATTTTGCCACTTAGCCAGTAATCTTACAATAGTTACTTTAAATTCATCTGAAACTAGAAAACAGTATCTACTATTGGCTACTCAATGTGACAGTGACATTTATTAGGGTCCATGCTTCATAGGTTTTAGTCCACAGATCTTAGCTCCGCTAAGGTCCCTCATGGCACAAGGAGAATGTAACAATGTCTTTTCATATCCTGATGGAAAGAAGCAGAGACATGAGAGATAGGAAGGGGCCAGAAGTGAGATGGTCCCCGGGAACACATCTTCAGAGAACATCTTTCTGCTGGTAGTCCTCAAGCCCATGTTTCATGGCTTCCCAATGATGGTCTTACAGTATAAATCCATCTAGGGATTGAGCCATTGATTAGGTTAGAATCCTTGAGTTCTAATCTTATTCAGGGAGCTTATCAGCTGGCTTCCAAAATGTGAGCCCATAAGACTAGTTCACTCATACCATAATATACATATTATGCTGTGTTTGTATTCCTGTAGATATATATTTGAATTATTTTAAAATAAAACCCATCTTGAATCCACAATCATTTCTGTTAGGGGAACTAGAGATCATATGTCTCTATTCAATGTTTATTCACATATTTTTAACAAAGAAACACAGTATACAAAGTAAAAAATATTAATGATCTTTATTTATGAAACATGAGATGTGAGGTAATTTCTATCTTACTAGTTCCCAATCTACATAAATTGTTGTCTAGAATTTGTCATAAAATATGAAAAAGGTGGCTTCTTTATACCATAAATCATTCTCAATAAAGTATTTTTAATTGCTTAAATCAGGGACTGGTAACTTATGGGTGACAAATACAACCTGGTGACAGCTGATGTAACAAATTTCCATTGGAAAACTCAGGGTTAGTGAAATTCCTACTACTTTTCTGACAAAGTGCCAGAGCCATCATTTCAACACTGACCATGTGTGTCAAAAGCCTAAATATTCATTATCTGTCCCCCTTTCTCTTTTTAGCTTAGGAAATCTACCTCATTAGATTGGACCACATCTGTGCATTGAGAGTCGACATCCTAAATATGTGCATTAAGTGAAACAAGCAGAGCCCGAGAAAGAAATGATCCAAAGTTATGACTAAAAATAACTGCAAATGGAGAGAAATCAGCAAGCACATCTGTGTTCTCAGCCACAGGCTACCCCACTTAAAAGCGTAAACTGAAGGTCAACATTGAGTTTGACATTTGACTTGAGATTAGCTACTCAATCAAATCACCATTCAACACCATATTCACACAAACCCTCTTCTTAACTTTTTAAATGAGTTCTTGAGATTATAGTATAATTGTATTGTTTTCTTCTCCATTTACTTCATTCGAACTCTCCCACAAACCCTTAATTGCAATTTTGAAAATTAATAGCCTTGTTTCTTTTTTTTTTTTTTACTTTTATTGTTGTTACACACATACTCCTAGTTACAAAAGGAAATACTGCTTTGCTTAGTGGTATTTTTAGAATACCTGCTTAGTCATTTCATAAAACGTACAATGTTTCTTGAATATATATTTTATCAGGAATGATCATTTATTATTGGATAACCAATCAGTGTGTTCTTTCCTGGAGAAGACTATTTCTCCTGCTATTAACATCTCATAGTTTCCTGTAGTTCTTGATCTCAGGTCATATCTCATGAGCTCTCACCTCGGCATGTCTACTGATGTCATCTTTGTTCAGGTCATGTTTAGGCAACTGTATTGATGAGACTCCGTGGGAGTAAGGTTTCACATGTTTCGGAGACTCACTCCTCAATGTGGAGTGAGAACTGCATGTAAGTGTGGGTAGGAGATCTTTAAAATGCATTGAGAATTACCTGTATGTGTCAGTAGTAATAGATTCTCCTCCTAGATCCAGGACTTCTTTGAAAAATAAAGAGACATGAAAAGGAAAAAATAGCTTGTGGTTTCACTGTACTCAGAATGGTAAATGCAATTTCTATAATTTGAACATAATTGAAAATTGCCTTTCTAACATCTCTGAAGTTAGACTGAGCCTTGATGAAAGGAAAGTATGTTTATATGGATAGACAGAACTATGACACACATTCTTACTCATCATGTTTAAATACCCGATCCCAGCTTCTTAAAATATAAACAAAAACATACTTGATCTGACAGGTAATTTTAACACATCAGGTTTTCTGGGCATGATGTCAAAATGTTGGCCAACTATTCCAGCTGTTTCTGTGAAGGTGTTTTAATGATAGGTTTATATCTAATGTGGTAGATCTTTAATAAAGAACATTCTCTTAACACACTATGTATATTGTTGGTGTCATTAGTCAAGTCTACAGCACAACAACAACAAAAATGAATTCCTTGAAGCAAGACAAACTGTGTAGCAGACAGTCTTTACAGCACTTGAGTGTGATAGTCTAAATGATTACACCTACCGTTCGCAATCCATTGACTACAATATGCAATCCATACGCTTCACATCAAGGTAACAGCATTATGAAATATCTAGACACTTTGTGGAATCCTAAGGCCATGGTTGTATGTCTTCATGAATGAGATCATTACCTAGTCCTGGGAGAGATTGATTGAGAATCACATGGCACTGCTGTTCCTGCTCCAGGTGAGTTCAAACACCTGGGAGGGTAGAAAGTGGGAGCAATCATATGGCTGCCAGAAAGTGCAACATGACTAAAGTGTTGTTTGTCAGCAAAGCTAAGGGGGTACAAGACTTATGCTTTAGTTTTCCTCCGAGGACCTTGGCCAAGTAAATGAAAGAATTTTGTACTTTCTCACAGTATAAAATAAGTAAGGACATTTATATATTGTTAATAAGTTCAGTGTGGAAAGATACAGAGGGAAGGCTGAGATGTTTTTCTACTGTTCATTGAAGTCTTTTCCTGTAAACTTAATGGATTGACAAGATCAACGTAATGTGACAAGATGAAAGATGGGGTAGGTGTTTCAGTGTAAGCTCAATGGAGGCTCAGAAGAAAAAATGATTGAAGTGATGGAGAATACTGGAAAAAAATCTCATAAAAGAACTTAGTTTGGGTTGAAGTTGGAAGAGGTGGACAGAAACTAAAAAAACAAAACAAAACAAAGAACATTTTAATAAAGATAATAAATCTTAAGGGACAGTAATAGTAAAATCATGACTCATAAAAAAGCAGGTAATGAAAAATAATATTAATTCTGGGCTTCAACTATATTTAAATTTATTACATGTGTGTCTCAATATACTGAATGTCCATAAAATTATATAACACATGTTGTTAACATGGGATGGATTTATTCCTTTATTGAATATTGGTGGGCCAAGACTGAATACTGGAGTGAACTTACCTGCTACGTCAGGCCCTCCCTCTACACCTGTCTATGCAGTCTACATCACAGTGTTTAGCTTTGTTTTCTATGATTTGTACTCTGATTGTCATGTTAGAAAAATAAATAATAAAGAAAAAAGACCTCCCATTTATTTTCCATTTATTTTTATATTCCCTTATGTTTTGAAGAATATATTTAATATATTAAATAAATCCTAATCACCAGGTCATAGAAAATTGAATGTTAAAAGAACATTATACTTTGTTTCAATCTGAAGAGAAATACTTTTATTCACTATGAATTAATCAGTCTCATGAAGAATCTCAGTAGTATGTAAAATTCAAATTAAAAATTAGGTTTGGGGAAAACAACAATGGCCTGTGCTGTAAGATCAAGAACCTACAAATGGGACCTCATAAAACTGCAAACCTTCCCTAGGGCAAAAGATACTGTCAATAAGACAAAAAAGCCACCAAAAGATTGGGAAAGAATTTTTACCAATCCTAAATCTGATAGGGGACCCAACATATACAAAGAGCTCAAGAAGCTGAACTCCAGAAATTCAAATAACCCTACTAAAAATGGGGTACAGAGCTAAACAAAGAATTCTCAACTGAGGAATACTGTAGGGCTGAGAAGCACTTGAAAAAATGTTCAACATCTTTAATCATCAGGGAAATGCAAATCAAAACAACCCTGAGATTCCACTGCACACCAGTCAGAATGGCTAGGATCAAAAATTCAGGTGACAGCAGATGCTAGCTAGGATGTGAAGAAAGAGGAACACTCCTCCACTGCTGGTGGGATTGCAAGCTTGTACAACCACTCTGGAAATCAGTCTGGTGGTTCCTCAGAAAACTGGACATAGTATTATCGGAGGATCCCACAATACCTCTCCTGGGCATATACGCAGAAGATGTTCCAACTGGTAAGAAAGACTCATGCTCCACTATATTCTTAGCAGCCTTATTTATAATAGCCGGAAGCTGGAAAGAACTCAAATGTCCCTCAACAGAGGAATGGATACAGAACATGTACATTTACACAATGGAGTACTACTCAGCTATTAAAAACAATGAATTTATGAAATTCTTGGGCAAATGGATGTATCTGGAGGATATCATCCTGAGTAAGGTAACCCAGTCACAAAAGAAGTCACTTGATATGCACTCACTGATAAGTGGATATTAGCCCAGAAACATAGAATACCCAAGATACAAGTTCCAAAACACAAGAAAATCAAGAAGGAAGACCAATGCATGGGTACTTCATTCCTCCCTAGAATAGGGAATAAAATATCCATGGAAGGAGTTGCGGTGACAAAGTCTGGAGCTAAGATGAAAGGATGGACCATCCAGACTGCCCCACCCGGGGTTCCATCCCATAATCAGCCACCAAACGCAGACACTATTGCATACACCAGCAAGATTTTGCTGAAAGGACCCTGATATAGCTGTCTCATGTGAGGCTTTGCCAGTGCCTGGCAAATACAGAAGTGGATGCTCACAGTCATCTATAGGATGGGACACAGGGCCCCCAATGGAGGAGCTAGAGAAAGTATCCAAGAGCTGAAGGGGTCTGCAACCCTATAGGTGGAACAACAATATGAACTAACCAGTACCCCGAGAGCTCTTGTCTCTAGCTGCATATGTAGCAGAAGATGTCCTAGTTGGACATCATTGGGAAGAGAGGCCCCTTGGTCTAGCAAACTTTATATGCTCCAGTACAGGGGAACACCAGGGCCAAGAAGTGGGAGTGAGTGGGTAGGGAAGCAGGGCGGTGTGGGGGAGGGTATAGGGGACTTTTGGGATAGCATTTGAAATGTAAATGAAGAAAATATCTAATAAAAAAATTTTAAAAAAAGAATTAGGTTTGGGGGACCACCAATCAATAGCACTGTGAGAGTGTTGCTCACATTTAGGGTAGGGATTTCTGCTCAATTAAATCTTTCTGGAAATCCACCGTAGATACACTGAGGCATATGTTCTTGGAGATTCTCCATCACATAAAGCTGACAATTAAAATCAACTCTCAGGACTGGTCATTTTTCTGACTCTCTAACCATCTCTCTGGTATCCTTGTTGTCAATGAATCATTTTCAATAGTGGATAAGTGAGGAAAAAAAAAAACCTTCTAGGATTTTGTTCTTCCTAAAGAGACAAGTTGTATTTCATTGCTGGTGATCTTATGCCTAGTCAAGGTATTCATTTTTCAGCCTATACCTGCATGATCATATCATGATGGGATGTGAGTTTTGCATTGTTCTTTTACTGTTGAAAATTACTTAAAAATCACAACCCATGAAAATATGTTGGAAGATAAAGTTTAACTTTACATTTCATAAGTGACTTTTTAGCTATTTGTAAAGATATGGGAAAGAATTATAACTTTGTAATGACCTTTAGTTCTTCAAACCATCATTCACCAGTGAGACCCACAACCATTCTGCCCTTTTCCAATCAGGAAGCCAAAATTTATGCCTATGTAGCATCAAAGCCTCTTGGTTATAATCAAGAGGAACATAAAGGTGAACATTTTCATTAGTGTGTGTCATGGACATTGTAGAGCAAAAAATCATTACCAGCCCCTGTCCAATTTGTCTTCCCTGAGGAGCCATTTAAAGAGTGTAGTGGGGAAGTGGGGGTCCTCCGCCTCCTTGAAATAAGTTTTAAAGTTTCACAGGCAGGTCCTCAAGGAATAGTGTGTTTCTCAGCAATAGAGGCTGTGCAATAGCTGGAAGCCAGAGACTGATGCTCCTTTGTTAGGAATAATGCCTTCAAAATTAACGCTGTTGATTGAAATCTAAGCAATAGATGTGAGCCTTAAGCTTCTGTAAAGAGAGTTAATAAAATTTTCTATGCATTTAATTAATCATGGTCATTAGAAGGCAAAGAATTAAGGATAATGGATCATGTGTCTGAGGCCATCGAACATTTCACAGTTGCACAAAATCTATATGAAAATTCAAACATTTTGATTCTAGATCACTAAGAACTTTGCAGTTGAAGTTTAAGGCGACCAATTAAAAGTTGTTGGGAGATAATCAATTGTTGGCTGAACAAAAAATTGATCACTATTTCATTAAAGACCACAAAATTACCTTTTAAGCTAATGGATTCATAAGTAGAGGTCCAAGTTTAATTGTTATTTCCACAAAGGAGTAATGTGTAGACTGTCAGTCTCCAAACTCGATGTCCTACAGAAAATCAGTTTTTCTTAACTTTCTGAAAATAAAAAATGGGCATAAATTTCTGCTGCAAAGGACGTGGCATTGCAGCTCATCATATCCTGATGAATACTGATAGGCTTACAGAAATTTGCATATGTGTATTACCGTTTAAAAAGAATTACATATCTATACTCCTCGATGTATTAGAAATGATATGTTTCTGGCCACACATTTTCCTAATGAAAGATTACAAATGAATGGGTGCTGAACTCCAGGTGCCTGGTGGATGCCTCAAACTGTACATTGCACTTAGCCCTATGCACATTATCCTTTCCTCGACATACTTATTTATGATTAAAATTAATTCATAATCTAAATAGAATAGCATATTAATAGCATAAATAATAACAAAATGGGATGTTAACAACATTTTCTGTAGTGAAAATTTTATAAATATGGACTCTTTCTTTCTATCACACTGTCTCATTATTCTGCCCTCATCTTCACTCCATAAGAGCGAATCATGTAGACAATGCCTATGAAGAAGCAAGCTGAATGACCTTGACCCTGAGCAGAACATGAGGCACTATTGGCCTGTGATATGACATTTGGAAGTTTATGAATAACTGAAAGTAGAGAAAACCAAACTTCCTATAAGGCAAGACTACTATAAGAATATTAATGTACTGTTAGACACTACATATTTCATATTTTCTCCTTTAATTTTGCTAATTACACAAATAATTTTACATACAGGCCATAATGTCCCATAGTTTATAACTGAGAAACAGAACTCAGGATTTTATAGTGGCATTGAGTTTGGATGATATTTAAAACCAGGTTTGTCTAAATCCCGGTGATTGGTCGCATATTTAGACTAGAGCCATCATAATTCTTTGGATTTACTACTTGCCAAGTGCCTTCCCATTATTGCTTTGTGTTTTGATCATTTGAAATAGGATGTCTCCATAGGCTCATATATTTGAATACCTAGTCCCCCAATTTAGCCAGCAGTGCTATTAGGTGGAGCTTTCAAAGGCATTGTTGGGGGAAGTATGTCACTGGGGTAGGTTCTTTTGTTTACATTTCTTTGCTTTTTACTTGCATTTGAAGATGTGAATTTTCAGCTTCTGCTCTTATTGCCAGGATGGATTCTTATTCCTCTGGTATCAAAAGCCCAAATAAACTCTTCCTTCTGTAAGTTGACCCAGTCATAGTGTTTCATTATAGAAATAGAAGACTAATTGGTAGTGACCTTTCTTTTCCCACAAGACTTGCTTTATTCCATGGAATTTTCTGTGATGTGACACAGTCAAGGCCAGAATTGAGTTTGCACAATGGGACCTGGCCTGTTTTGCTCCTGCCATTGCCATTAGATCGTATCTCAGCCAATCTCCCGGTTCCAGATGAAGATGAAAGACACACGGAGCAGAGCTTTCCCAGACCCACTGTCCAAAGCGAGGCGGTAAAGAGCAACACTCCTACCTGCCAGGAAACTGCTGATGAGCAAATTCACTCAAGTTCAAATGAGTTCAGCCTAACCCAACTGTGTTAGAGATGTTTACGGATGTGTGGGCTGAAAGGATAAATGAATGCTGTTTTACAGAATGCAGCACCTGATATGCTTGCAACTAACAATCAACAAAAATCTGTAGATCTGTAGCTCATTCCCTTGCATCTTGCTGCTGCTGAAATTAACCAGAACACATATAAGAGGAACGTGAGGACAGGTTGGTATGTCTATGCTCTTTAGGGATAAGAAAAGTTTAACACTTATTTTGAGAGACAAGGTTGCCTATATTGAGGTAGTTTACTGACTTTTCCACCAATAAGCAGGACTTTCTAGTCTATGGTAGTCTAGCAAACACGAGAACAAAGAGGAAGAAAAGAATATCTACTTAACACTTGACACTGAAACTTAACATTGTATCACGGACAGACATGGCTACTTCAAGGCACTCCTTAGTCTGTTGCTCTTTTTCTTCTGTAAGACTGCTGAAAGAAGCATCAGGGGGACCTGGACTCAACCACGGGGAGTTTGGATATTCCCCTAAGAGTTGATTAATACCAATGTAATGCCAAATCTCGTCTCTTTATCTAGTCTGATTATTTTCCTGTTGTAAATAATGTTTTACTGAACACACTCATCTGTTCATTACACATCATGGACTGCTTCTTGTGCTCTACAATTTATCATGTACGGAGGTGAAATACTGAGAAATCATAAATAGAAATAATCCTATTTAGAAAATATTTGCTAATCCTTGAGGAGTGTTTTTAAACCTGTGGACCACAACCTTCCTGGAGGTTAAATGACCCTTTAACAGTGGTCATCTAAGACCCGAAGACCATTGGGGAACACTGGTATTTATCTTATGATGCATAGCAGTAGCAAAATTACAGTTATGAAATATTGAAAAAAATATACGACTGGGGGTCACCACTTGAGGAAATGTATTAAAGAGTCCAGCATTAGGAAGGCTGAGAACCATTGTTCTAAATGCTGGGAATAAGGATATGGCTTAGGCATTCAGAGTAGAGAGAAGTACAAAAGTATAGCTTTATCTAGAGAGGGTAGATGGTAGGTAACATTGCAATTGGAGTTGTATTAACAGTAAATGTCAATTAAAATGGGAAGGGAAACATGATGTTTGGGAATTCTCTTTCACATCCTATTTGAGATTTGAAGCAAATGATTCTGGCATTTGCTAGCTCTAGAATACTGTTTAGTAGCTAACTTACCTTAATAAAACTTATTTTTGATACAGGATATTTTACAATATTAATGCCATCTGAAAATTTTAACTTGATACGCAAGAGAGATTTGAGACAAGGAAAAAATGGGGCATTCTAGAAAGTTAACCAAGGCTGAATTTATTTTTTACGAAATGTCTGGTATATATATGCCAGCATATAAATTTAAAGATATTTGTCATTCTCCAAATTAGATAGATGATTTATATATAGATAACATTACAATAGATAATATGTTATAGTCTGTATATACTTCGTGTGCGTTTAAAGACATTGTTCATTGTTCCCATTGTGTGTGTGTGCATGTGCACATTTAAAATTATCTTCGAGCAATTGTCCCAATAGTTAATATGTTTGGATCTAGGAAAGGATACATACATTGCTATAGATCATATGTTATCTATTCTTTGCATCCTCCAGTCCTGGCATGTCTCAAAGAACCAAGTAATTGCTGTCCTCATTTCAAAGTTTGTCTAGTTGTTACCATTCAGATTACAGTGGTGGCTGCTTCCCCAATCCATTTGCTTGTTCTTTGTCTGTTTTCCCACTCCTCCTAGCTGTGTAATCACTCATTCTTTCTCATTTATCACAGGCTTTCCCAGTCCTCACTACACTATCTCCCCAATTTTGTCATGGTGCACTGGTACATTACAAATACAATTAAACCTCTTACGATACAGCAGCTTTTGGCCAACGGAGCCCTGCTTCAAGGTTGAAAGATTTCTGATATTACCTCTGATATCAGTTCTTTCCCATTTATCGGCAATGTCCGGACTAATGCAGCAGTGTTGCATTAATTAAAGGAAGCATCTAGTAATACTGCTGTTTTTGCTGGGCTGACACGGAATCAGGAGGCTCATGCCTGCTCATGTTTTAAGAACCATTTATCACCCATGTCATCCCAAAGCAGCCAGCTGTCTGAGCCAAGCTTCATTTGCATTTCATCAACCCTAGCTTTTTTTTTCCTCCATCTCACTCACAAGTCTTTGTATAGCAGCTTTAATTTTTTAAATGCACATTTCCAAAGAAATAGCTTAGCTAAATTTAGTACGCTATGTAGAAAGAAGATTTGAATACCCGACATACAGCTTCAATGGATGATGGCTAAACTAGGTCTGAAAAATTACGCTTCGGTTTTGTTCTGTCCCTCAGTGAGCTGGTGGACTGATAAGGAGGGCTGTAACCACAATCCAACTCCCTACGCATGCTCATGAAATTCATCTGTATATGCACTGTCCAACAGCAAACATGAAGTTTCCACTTCACTTCCTGGTCATGAGAATGGTTTATTAGAGTAAGAAGTGAAGTGTACTTGATTCATTTTCATCATTCATTCTGCACTTGGCTCACTATCCTCTCTACTGCACCCCCACATTCTACACCCACCTCCATCCATCAAAGCATTTGTAGATGCGTTTTGGCCATAGATCAAATTTTCCCAATGCAGAGGAAAATCAACTTACATAGCTGTGTAATTTGAAACTAGTTTGAAATGAAAGGCGCATTTGCTTTTATAATGGCAAAGCATGCAAAATGACTATTCCTATATGCAATTTTTGACTATGCCACTCCTTTGTATTTGAATCATAATGACTCTAGAGAAAATATAAACCTTCCATCTCATACCGTATGCAATAACTGACCATGAATCATCTTTGTGGTAAATCTTTCAAAGATTTAAGAGTAGCAGGGGACTTGTGTGTATAGACAAAGTGTGAAAAAGAGGTCTTCTACTCAATTCTGTGGATTTTGTGTGTCCTCAATGTTGTGCCCAAACCAAATCTCTAGAGATCACTTCTAGGGTCAATTATACTGTTTTATGTCTTCCTTCTTAACCCAGATGGTCAGCAACAGTGGACGTCTGTCTCCCTCTGAGACCACTTGAGGAAGGTAATTTAAAGGACTTTCCTGATAAAGCCCTTCAGTAAGTGTGGGGGTAGTTTCAAATTTCATTCAGTGACCTAGAAACTAGGAAGCTCTGTGCCTTATCTAATCCCTCTGGATTTCTCATCTCAGTAGTTAATTATTTCAACAAGTTTTCTCCCAAAGAAAGTGATCTTTTCAAATTCCCATTAAACTGGGTAGACAAAGTAGTAAATTTTGCTCATATCCAGAGCACATTTTAAGATGCATATCATTTAAAAATGTAATTACCAATGAATCATTTTGAGCAACCCACACATACTTTCTAATACTCTCAATACAAGTTTGATTGCAAGGATGCATTTCAACAGTTGTGGGTATGCAGTAGAGAATCGTGCTTTTCATTATCAAGTTATTGTGCATTTCTGGAGCAGTATGTGTGTGGGAAAAGTTTTGTATTCTACAGTCATGTTTAATGCAACCTGCATACTATAAATTATATATTATATGGGTAATGTGTTTGTTTTACCTTGATATAAAGACTTTGAAACTCACAGTCTTTCTTCAAAAGTGGATGTTTTCATCCTGTGCTGTGTTTATGGACATATCTTTTCAAATATTCAGAAGATTAATTCTCCTATACTTTTCCATGTTCTCTGCTCATCCTTTTTTGCACCCATTTAACTTTTGATTCATGAAGTAAGACTGCCATGTTTTCAAGAGAAACCCTCCTCTTTCACCATTGTGCATGTAAATCTCCTGGTATATTATAACTTTCAATATGTATCCAAGGTTATTAAGCCATGCTCACATTTTTGTAGCCATATTCTCAATAATTCTTTATAAATATTTTTCTTGTGACTACTTTAAATGTATTTTATAATTTTTCAAAATCCCTGTAGTATCATGGATTTTGAAAGAATGGAGTCAATAATACTGACATTCATAAGAGTGTGTTTATTAAAACCAACCTATTTAGTTTCTGAGTAGACATATCCCGCTTTATAAGATAAACTATTTTCTCTTGATAATAAGCTGTGATGTATAAAACATTGCTTAGGTATGTATAGCAAACTGTATTTTGAGATAAAAATTTTATTTTAGAATAGCTTATGATTTCTATAAAAATTACATAGACCATCCCTATGAATCTCAGACCCAATTTCCTGCAATAGTAGTCTCTCACATTAGAAATATTCCTTGACCAGAATTAAGAAACTCCATATTAATCCTTTACATTAATTAACGTTGGTACATTACTCATATTTACTTTCTTTTGATAGAATGGCGTTTTGTCATGGGAAATATCTGTGGGATATTCCTACAGGTTGATTACTCTCTGCAAAGAAAGTGGAAAGGACAATGACAAGTCCAACGATAGTTCACTTCTCTTCCAGACACACACACACACACACACACACACACACACACACACACACACACACAGAATAGAGCCATAGATTCCCACATATTCATGTCTGTTGCTGTGTCAAATACCCTGACCAAAAACAATCATGACAACATGAGGATTTATTTTCCAGAGTTATTGAGAGAATTCAAAGCAGGAACTTGAAGGCAGGCATTGCCTGCAGCTAAGGAACTCACTTCAGAGCTAAAGAAGCACAGCAGGAACCATAGAGGATGTTGCTTTTTGTGCAGATCACAGGGCCATGTTCTCTGTATAGTTCTCTCTACAGTTGAGGATCTCCAAGTGTCTCCATATGTGGATTGGGTCATCCTACATCAATTTACAGCCAATGGCATCCCTCACAGGCCAGTTGGATCTAGACAATTCCTCAGTTTAGATTCTCTTCCCAACTATTTCTATGATGTATCAGACTAACAGTTAATGTTAATCAGAACAGTCCCCTAAAGTCTTAGCTGTAACTATGATATTTACATTATAAATCATGACACCATTAAAGTTTGTTAACCATGTAGTCTTAAAAAAAATAATATGCTGATACTAAAAACGTAATGTCTTTAGAGATTAGTAGCCAAAACCATAATTTTTTTTCATTTTCAAAATAATTTTTTATTAATTAGGTATTTTCTTCATTTATATTTCCAAGGCTACCCCATAAGTCCCCCCAAACCGCCCCCTGACACCGACTGCCTGATTCTCCCCCACTCCCACTTCTTGGCCCTGGCTTTCCCCTGTACTGGGGCATATAAAATTTGCAAGACCAATGGGCCTCTCTTTCCACTGATGGTCGACTAGGTCATCTTCTGATACATATGCAGCTAGAGACACTAGCTCCAGGGGTGCTTGTTAGTTCATATTGTTGTTACACCTATAGGGTTGCAGACCCCTTTAGCTCCTTGGGTACTTTCTCTAGCTCCTCCATTGGGGGCCCTGTGATCCATCCAATAGCTGACTGTGAGCCTCCACTTATGTGTTTGCTAGGCCCCAGCATAGCCTTGCAAGAGACAGCTATATCAGGGACCTTTCAGCAACATCTTGCTAGTGTGTGCAATGGTGTCAGCATTTGGGGGCTGATTATGGTACTGATCCCCAGGTATGGCAGTCTCTAGATGGTCCATCCTTTCGTCTCAGCTCCAATCTTTGTCTCTGTAACTCCTTCCATGGGTGTTTTGTTCCCATTTCTAAGAAGGAGCAAAGTGTCCACACTTTGGTCTTCGTTCTTTTTGAGTTTCAAATTGTAAATTTGTATCTTGTATCTTCGGTATTCTAAGTTTCTGGGCTAATATCCACTTACCAGTGAGTACATATCATGTGAGTTCTTTTGTGATTGGGTTACCTCACTCAGCATGATGCCCTCCAGGTCCATCCAAATGCCTAGGAATTTCATAAATTCATTCTTTTTACAGTAGTACTATGCCAAATTTTCTGAGGAACCGCCAGACTGATTTCAAGAGTGGTTGGACAAGCTTGCAATTCCACCAACAATGGAGGAGTGTTCCTCTTTCTCTGCATCCACGCCAGCATCTGCTGTCACCTGAATTTTTGATCTTAGCCTTTCTGGCTGGTGTGAAGTGGAATCTCAGGGTTGTTTTGATTTGCATTTCCCTGATGATTAAGGATGATGAACATTTTTTCAGGTGCTTCTCAGCCATTCAGTATTCCTCAGCTGAGAATTCTTTGTTTGGCTCTGAGCCCCAATTTTTACTGGGGTTATTTGATTTTCTGGAGTCTACCTTCTTGAGTTCTTTATATATATTGGATATTAGTCCCCTATCTGATTTAGGATAGGTAAAGATACTTTCCCAATCTGTTGGTGGCCTTTTTGTCTTATTGACGGTGTCTTTTGCCTTACAGAAGCTTTGCAATTTTATGAGGTCCCATTTGTCGATTCTTGATCTTACACCATAAGCCATTGCTGTTCTATTCAGGAATTTTTCCTCTGTGCCCATATCTTCGAGGCTTTTCCCCACTTTCTCCTGTATAAGTTACAGTGTCTCTGGTTTTATGTGGAGTTCCTTGATCCACTTAGATTTGACCTTAGTACAAGGAGATAGGAATGGATCAATTCGCATTCTTCTACATGATAACCGCCAGTTGTGCCAGCACCATTTGTTGAAAATGCTGTCTTTTTTCCACTGGATGGTTTTAGCTCCCTTGTCAAAGATCAAGTGACCATAGGTGTGTGGGTTCATTGCTGGGTCTTCAATTCTATTCCATTGGTCTACTTGTCTGTCGATATGCCAGCACCATGCAGTTTTTATCACTATTGCTCTGTAGTACAGCTTTAGCTCAGGCATGGTGATTCCACCAGAGGTGCTTTTATCCTTAAGGAGATTTTTTGCTATCCTAGGATGTTTGTTATTCCAGATGAATTTGCAAATTGCTCCTTCTAATTAGTTGAAGAATTGAGTTGGAATTTTGATGGGGATTGCATTGAATCTGTACATTGCTTTTGGCAAGATAACCATTTTTACAATGTTGATCCTGCCAATCCATGAGCATGGGAGATCTTTCCATCTTCTGAGATCTTCTTTAATTTCTTTATTCAGAGACTTGAAGTTCTTATCATACAGATCTTTCACTTCCTTAGTTAGAGTCATGCCAAGGTATTTTATATTATTTGTGACTATTGAGAAGGGTGTTGTTTCCCTAATTTCTTTCTCAGCCTGTTTATCCTTTGTGTACAGAAAGGCCATTGACTTGTTTGAGTTAATTTTATATCCAGCTACTTCACTGAAGCTGTTTATCAGGTTTAGGAGTTCTCTGGTGCAATTTTTAGGGCCAGTTGTATATACTATCATATTCATCTGCAAAAAGTGATATTTTGACTTCTTCCTTTCCAATTTGTATCCCCTTTATCTCCTTTTGTTGTAGAATTGCTCTGGCTAGGACTTCAAGTACAATGTTGAATGGGTAGGGAGAAAGTAGACAGCCTTTTCTAGTTCCTGATTTTAGTGGGATTGCTTCCAGCTTCTCACCATTTACTTTGATGTTGGCTACTGGTTTGCTGTAGATTGCTTTTATCATGTTTAGGTATGAATTTCTGATCTTTCCAAGACTTTTATCATGTATGGGTGTTGGATTTTGTCAAATGCTTTCTCCGCATCTAAGGAGATGATCATGTGGTTTTTGTTTTGGAGTTTGTTTATATAATGGATTACATTGATGGATTTTCGTATATTAAACCATCCCTGCATCCCTGGAAGGAAACCTACTTGGTCAGGATGGAAGATTGTTTTGATGTGTTCTTGGATTCGGTTAGCTAGGAATTTATTGAGTATTTTTGCATCAATATTCATAAGGGAAAATGGTCTGAAGTTCTCTATCTTCGTTGGGTCTTTCTGTGGTTTAGGTATCAGAGTAATTGTGGCTTCATAGAATGAGTTGGGTAGAGTACCTTCTGCTTCTATTTTGTGGAATAATTTGTGAAGAACTGGAATTAGATCTTCTTTGAAGGTATGATAGTACTCTGCACTAAACCCATCTGATCCTGGGCTTTTTTTGGTTGGGAGTCTATTACTGACTGCTTCTATTTCTTTAGGGGATATAGGACATTTTAGATCATTAACCTGATCCTGATTTAACTTTGGTACCTGGTATCTGTCTAGAAACTTGTCCATTTAGTCCAGGTTTCCCAATTTTGTGAGTATAGCCTCTTGTAGAAAGATCTGATTGTGTTTTGAATTTCTTCAGGATCTGTTGTTATGTGTCCCTTTTTATTCCTGATTTTTATAATTAGGATGCTGTCCCTGTGTCCTCTAATGACTCTGGCTAAGGGTTTATCTATGTTGTTGATTTTCTCAAAAAAACAGCTCCTCGTTTGGTTGATTCTTTGAATAGTTCTTCTTGTTTCCACTTGGTTAATTTCACCCCTGAGTTTGATTATTTCCTGCTGTCTACTTGTCTTGGGTGAATTTGTTTCCTTTGTTCTAGAGCTTTTAGGTGTGTTGTCAAGCTGCTAGTGTGTGCTCTCTCTAGTTTCTTTTTGGAGGCACTCAGAGCTATGAGTTTTCCTCTTAGAAATGCTTTCATTGTGTCCCATAAGTTTGGGTATGTTGTGGCTTCATTTTCATTAAACTCTAAAAAGTCGTTAATTTCTTTCTTTATTCCTTCCTTGACCAAGGTATCATTGAGAAGAGTGTTGTTCAGTTTCCACGTGAATGTTGGCTTTCTACTATTTATGTTGTTATTGAAGATCAGCCTTAATCTATGGTGATCTAATAGGATGCATGGGACATTTTCAATATTTTTATATCTGTTGAGGCCTGTTTTGTGACCAATTATATGGTCAATTTTGGAGAAGGTACCATGAGGTGGGGAGAAGAAGGTATATCCTTTTGTTTTAGGATAAAATGGTCTGTAGACATCTGTTAAGTCCATTTGTTTCATAACTTCTGTTAGTTTCACTGTGTCCCTGTTTAGTTTCTGTTTCCACGATCTGTCCATTGATGAGAGTGGTGTGTTGAAGTCTCCCACTATTATTGTGTGAGGTACAATGTGTGGTTTGATCTTTACTAAAGTCTCTTTAATGAATGTGGCTGCCCTTGCATTTGGAGCATAGATATTCAGAATTGAGAGTTCCTCTTGGAAGATTTTACTTTAATGAGTATGAAGTGCTCCTTTTTGTCTTTTTTGATAATTTTGGGTTGGAAGTCGATTTTATTTGATATTAGAATGGCTACTCCAGCTTGTTTATTCAGACCATTTGTTTGGAAAATTGTTTTCCAGCCTTTCACTCTGAGGTAGTGTCTGTCTTTTTTCCTGAGATGGGTTTCTAGCAAAATGTTGGGTCCTGTTTGTGTAGCCAGTCTGTTAGTCTATGTTTTTTATTGGGGAATTGAGTGCATTGATATTAAAAGATATTAAGGAAAAGTAATTGTTGTTTCCTATTATTTTTGTTGTTAGAGTTGGCATTCTGTTCTTGTAGCTGTCTTCCTTTAGTTTGTTGAGGGATTACTTTCTTGCTTTTTCTAGGATGTGGTTTCTGTCCTTGTATTGGTTTGTTTCTGTTTTTATCCTTTAAAGGGCTGGATTCGTGGAAGGATAATGTGTGAATTTAGTTTTGTTGTGGAATACTGTGGTTTCTCCATCTATTGTAATTGAGAGTTTGGTTGAGTATAGTAGCCTGGGCTAGCATTTGTGTTCTCTTAGTGCCTGTTTAACATCTGTCTAGGATCTTCTGGCTTTCATAGTCTCTGATGAAAAGTCTGGTGTAATTCTGATAGGCCTGCCTTTATATGTTACGTGACCTTTTTCCCTTACTGCTTTTAATATTCTCTCTTTATTTAGTGCATTTGTTGTGTGATTATTATGTGTTGGGAGGAATTTCTTTTCTGGTCCAGTCTATTTGGAGTTCTGTAGGCTTCTTGTATGTTCATGGGCATCTCTTTCTTTAGGTTTGGGAAGTTTTCTTCTATAATTTTTTGAAAATATTTACTGGTCCTTTAAGTTGAGAAATCTTCATTCTTATCTACTCCTATTATCTATAGGTTTGGTCTTCTCATTGTGTCCTGGATTTCCAGGATGTTTTGACTCAGGATCTTTTTGCCTTTTGCATTTTCTTTGATTGTTGTACCGATGTTCTCTATGGAATATTCTGTACCCGAGATTCTCTCTTCCATCTCTTGTATTCTGTTGCTGATGCTCACATCTATGGTTCCAGATTTCTTTCCTAGGGTTTCTATCTCCAACGTTGTCTCACTTTGAGTTTTCTTTATTGTGTCTACTTCCCTTTTTAGGTCTAGTATGGTTTTACTCATTTCCATCACCTGTTTGGATGTGTTTTTCTTTAAGGACTTGAAAATCTTTAGCAGTGTTCTCCTGTATTTCTTTAAGTGAGTTATTAATGTCCTTCTTGATGTCCTCTACCATCATCATGAGATAAGCTTTTAAATCTGGGTCTATCTTTTCAGGTGTGTTGGGGTATCCAGGTCTGGCTGAGGTGGGAGTGCTGGGTTCTGATAATGGTGAGTGGTCTTGGTTTCTGTTAGTAAGATTCTTATGTTCGTCTTTCGCCATCTAGTAATCTCTGGAGTTAGTTGTTATAGTTGTCTCTGGTTAGAACTTGTTCCTCTCGTGATTCTGTTAGCCTCTATCAGCAGACCTGGAAGACTAGATCTCTCCTGAGTTTCAGTGGTTAGAGCACTCTTTGCAGGCAAGCTCTCGTTTTGCAGGGAAGGTGGACAGATATCTGGCGTTTGGATCTGCCTCCTGGCAGAAGATGAAGGCCGGAAACAGGGCTTGTCCCAGAATCTGTGTAGCTTCTGTAGTCCACACTCTCACCTGCGCAGAGTAGTCTTGGCAGGATCTGGGAACCAAGATGTCTCCCCCAGATGCTGTGGCAAAGCCCTCCCGGGCGGGCTGGACACCTCTCTTCTGGCAGGGAAGGAGCCTGGATGTCTGGAGCCCAAAACATGGTCTGTCCCAGAAGCTCTGTGGGTTCTGCCTGTCCCAGGAGCTGTTAGCCTCTACAGTCCACACTCTCACCTGCGCAGATCAGTCTTGGTGGAATCCAGGAACCCAAGATGGCTCCCCCAGATGCTGTGGTGAAGCTCTCCTGGGAGGGGCGGACACCTCTCACCATAATTGTTTTGTTGTTGATTTGTTGAGGTATTAGATCAAACTTTGCAGCTAAAGCTCATCTGGAAAAGTTAGGGGAAGGGTTGAAGGAGGTAAAGGGGTGGCAACCCCATAGAAAGACCAACAGTGTCAATTAACCCAGAGCCCTGGTCTGAAGCCCCTGGCATACATGGAGCAGAGGACTATTTTGTCTTGTCTCAGTGGGAATGATGTGCCTGATCCTGTAGAGACTTGATGTCCCAGGGAAGGGAAATTCCCAGCAGGTGAGAGGTGGAACACCCTCTCAGAGGCAAACTGGATGGGGAATAGGTGAAGAACTCTGGGAGGGAGGACCAGGAGGAGGGGCAATATTTGGAATGTAAATAAAGAAAATAATTAAATAATTAAAACAGACAAGCAAAACTCCATCGTTCGTGTACAACTGGGGAGATGGCCTGTTCTCAACAAAGATGGGTTATCTTTCATTACTACTAAATTGTAATTATATGAAACACAAAGGTCACCAGACTAATGAATATATTCACTGTATGAGAACAGGGAATGTGACTCAGTAGTAAACAGTATGTGGGAATCTATGGCTCTATTCCGTGTGTGTGTGTGTGTGTGTGTGTGTGTGTCTGCAGATAGTAAAAGTCTCTCCTTTTGACTGTTTGCTTTTAAAACACAGTCTCAATATGTCCTCAGATTCATGGTCCTCCTGCTTTTCAGCCTACTCATTAGTTGGGAACAGATTCACACATCACATGCCTACCTTACAGGTGATCTTTGTCATAGGAAACCCTTCATCTAACAAATAGCCCACCAAGTAATGCACACTGAAAACTGAATGAGAGAGCCAAAGTCCGTTTTTGAAAATAAAATAGTAACGATTTTCAATATTTTATTTACCAAAACAGCTGGGAATACTGAGGAGTTAAAGATTAAAATTTTGTTGTAACATGAGAGAGATTCTCTTGTATTGATAATTATGCTGTAAGATTTGTGTGCAGAGGGAAGAAAAGTTCAGAGATTTCCAAAACGTAACTTGAGAGAACAAATCTTTAATCTCTCCCTCATCCTCAGATCTGTGATATAAAGATCTCAGTCTATAGATTTCCTTTCATTTCTACTCATCATTGAGAAAATATAAGAGAGAGATTTTTTTAAAAGGAAAGTAAGAATAGTTTCCAGTGGCATTGTGATAATAGAATCAGATTGAAAATATAAACAGATTAGAGTGAACCTATAAAAACTCAAATAGCTGCCAAGGTTCAAACAATGAGTAAAGCCATAGAGACATGTGCTGAGGGAAGATTAGGAGGGTTTTCTAACATGGAGATAATTTTCTCTAGCAGAAGGGTTTTTTTTTTTTTTTTTTGCTGTTTGTACATTTAGAAAAGAAGATCTGTAAATTAAGGAACACATATGCATCCATCCTTGGATAAATGCTGTTATCCACTCACAGGAAGATGTCTGTCCACACAGGGCTTTGTGTCCTGTTGATCGTTACAGTGTTTTATAGAACCTTGTATACGATTCTAAACCTAGCTTCTCTGTGTTCAAGGAAAATGTCCTAGTAAGGGAAAAAGAAGAGCCTATTTCTTTACAGAAGAATTGAATACAATCAGACACTGGATAGGGATTTTTGTATTTTAGAGCAGTGCATTTATAGCTATAAGAAAAAGATATTATTAAAATTTCTGTAGTTTACAATTCAGTTGTTGTTGTTACTGGAAATTTCTGAGAGCTTAAAGTCTCTTGAAGTAGGTCCTACAAGTTGCTCTGTTGTGTTACAGGGCATATATATATATATATATATATATATATATATATATATATACATATATATATATATATGTATATATATATATATATATATATATATATATATATATATATATATGTAGGAGGAAAGTGCTTTGAATAAGCTGTGCTGTGAGATTTACCCTATTATAATATGCATAGCCCTTTACAGCTATTCTTTAAAATAGCCTCTCTTAAGAAGTCTATCTGCAAATAATATCTATTGGACATGGCATCACTGCTGTCACCAAAAATGCAAGCAAGCTAGCAAGCAAGCAAACAAACAAGAAACACTATGACCTATTCACTGACTGAAAAAATAATCAGGAGCATTGGGCATCACACAGAAGTATAGCTGCTATTTGCATAGATTAAAATAGTTATAATTTAATCAAATTTAGATTTTTTTTCTGATGGCTAGGATCAACCTAACATATAAATTTGTTTATACACGTTTGAGAAAATGGAAGCATAAAATGGTGTAGTGTTAACAATGACCGAGTAACCACAATGCTTCACAGTTCAGAGGCACTTATCTGTCTACTGTTTTAGTGTGACTGGGTAGCCCAGTGGTCAGGACTTCACTAGTTACCCAGAGAATAATTCTATCTCTTGATGCTCAGCCATTGGTCTATGTACCTTTGGCTTTTTTCTTTCCCTGTGTACACTACGTCAAAATCCTGATCAGGAGTTCTAATCATTCATATTATATATATATATATATATATATATATATATATATATATATATATATATATAATTTGTATAATTAGATCATACACACACACACACAAATTGTATTAACTAAGTCATGTATACTTGAAGTATAGACAGATAGACAGAGCTAACCACTAATATAACTCACTGCAAGTATGCTTGTAGAAGGCAAAGGACTTGACTATTTTTTCTTTATATTAATTTTACATTAATTTTGATAACATAGTTTTTATGTACTATTTGTAACTATATACCAAAAAAAGCTCATTGACTTAATGCCCTATACAGAAGTATAAAACAAAAAGTGAAAACTTAATGAACTAGACCACTATAAAACAAAAATATTCACAAGATTATACTATGATATTTATACAAAACTGAAGAAGATTAGCTCACTTTCTTTTCTTTCTTAGTTGTTGAGACAGTGAAGGCATCTCACAGCTCTTGAGTTCCATCTGATCTTTTCACATGTATTGAAGGGTGGGGAGGATGGCAGGAGAAGATGCCTAGGAAAACCCAGAGACTCTTCTAGAAGTTTCATTTTGAAACTCATGCTGCATCACGTTCCTATTAAGCACAATTTTAAGGATTTTAACATAAGTGAATGTGAACTAGCATATGGAATAAGTTTCTTTTAAGTTTCTCGTGGATTTAAAATATAAGGGGAAAATGATCATTTGGCCAATATGTTTTTGGTTTTGAAAAACTTCCAAATGTTTAAAAAATAGTCTTCAGAAAAACCAAATCCATATGCACGCAGGTTTTCCCATAGTTACTACTGAATGATGAAAGGAGCTAGAAGTGAGGCGGAATGGGTGGAGACATGGTGCATATGTTGTGAGAAACACAGTGGATATTCCCCAAAATTGGCTCAAAGTTAAATGCGGTCCTTATGGCAACTTAAGCAAAAGAATCTAACACTTTCTATTTTTAGCTATGTGATTAAAGATGCTATTAGTCTGTCATGAAATGATCCCCCGACCACACCAGAAGTGGAAAAAGTCAGAAATATAAAAGACATCCAATTTTAGTTCTTCTCCAGGTTCTCCTGCTATCCGTGGAAGAGGGTTTTGAAGGTAAGGGCGAGTGGCTGAATTATAGCATGACAGCAGTTTCAGTACTTTGTGAACAAATAAAGCAGTCGTAACACTTTATATCTGCATTGCAAATACACTGTGGTTTCCATCCCAGCATCTGAAAAACCTTTATATGGCAGTGTACGATATAAACAATAGTAGGACATTTAATTCTGTCAGAATTTTGAAAACTTGTTCTTAAAACAAGGAGTACAGTTCAAACTGAAGAGGACATGAAAGCATGAGGGTGTAGTGTTCAGTGAGTCCTGGATAAAGACTAAAGGAGAATATGTAGTGCATATAACCAAGATACATTTTGTACATGCGCAATTCTTAATTGAATTGAATACATTTAAAAATTTAAACACAGCATATATAGGCAGAAGAATCACAATAAGTTAAAGTCAGACTGCTCAATAAAGTGAGTTCTGAGCGACTTGAGATTATACATTGAGATCTTGTCCTTAAAACAAATCAAATGAAAATCTGTATTTGGATAATTATCTGTGAATTTAATTTTCTTGAAATTATGGAACAAACACGTTGTGTTTTTATTCATGCATTAGATAAAATTTTGAAGTATGTATATAAATAATATTGTTACAAAGTAATATTGAGGTGACTGAGCGCACATGAATTTGATGGGTACCTAAAAATTGAAAAAGCACATTATGGGAAGTACATTTCTGTTTGGGGGAGGAAAGGCTGACTCAAAGAAACCAAAGTATCATTCCTAACAGTAATCTTGGCTCTAATCACATGTACCTTTGCTTTTAGTATATTAATGATCCATCACCTATCCTGTGCCAGAAGTTGTAGGAAGTTGAGAATATTAATATATTGATGAATAACAAATCAATGTCCTCTTCTCTTGCAGAGATGAGAGAACATACCTCGAAAAGCTAAATTATTTTCTTTCCTTCTACCCCCATCACATTTTTTCTGGATTTGAATCCTAAACATGGTAAAAATCATTTTAGTATTGTTTCTTCCATTACACAGAGGAAACTCTAAAGACGAGACCAAATTTCTTCAACCCTAGTAATAAAATCAGTTTTGTTATTCTAAATCATTACTTTCCTCTTAAAGAAACTTTAGTAGTCCTTGAAGACCTAAAACCTGCAATAAACACTTAAGTGTTTCAGGTCCTTAATGTCAGTATGATCACAAATAAATTCAGTTTTGGTTTACTTAACCAAAACCCACTCCATCTACTTCGAGCCATTCTGTACTATTACATATGTATCGTATGTTGTGTGTGTATGTACATACATAACATGAAAACAGAAAGGAGACGAGAGGAAGGAAGGAGAAAGGGAGAGAGAAAAGAAAGGAGGAGAAATTATGGAGATGAAGACAGTCAATACATACAAATCATTAGGATGAAATTGTGTTTATGAAATTTACCACTATGTCCATTGACTATATACTAATAAAAATGAAGGAACACTGGACTATTATTTGTCAGCCTAGTGGGGGATTTATTTAGACCCACCATGCGAGTGGATGGGTCATTGTTTTCTCTTCCTCTTTCAACGTGCTAGAATAAAACTTAGGGGTTTGAAACAAAGACACGTTTTTCTCCTGAGTCAGCGTTCATGTACAGACAGGAACAGTGCATTGCATCATCACTGTTCAATTCACCCTCGCCTGCATCAGTATGAGTGTGACCAGAAAAGGCATGCCAAGATGGCTTGCTCTCATTAGCAAGGTAGTGCTGGAACTCAGCCATGGTTCTTCACAGATTCCTCCTTACAACTGTACTTTTGCATCCTTGCCTAGGTTCCCTGAAGCTGGAAGCTGGGTTTCAAAGCAAGCCTCTACATATTCAGGGAACAGGCAGGGCTATCTTTAGTTGTAAAGGGACACACTGTAATCTCTGTTGTTTCTCAATCAAGGCAGAGTTCTTCTAGATGAAAAGGCAAAAACATCCGATTTCACAACCATCTAGAAACAGGGATGCTTGTGAATAATTCAGTGATTAACTTTCTGCCTTTTCAATATCCATATGCCTCTGTTCTTTTACAAGTACATCTTAGAACACCATTCTACTGAGGTTACACACAAAAATCCTTTTCATGTCCATCATGAAGCAGGTCATGTTCACTTTTTAGAAACCTGTAGTCTCATTGTTCTTTGTTCATAGTTACTGTGCTCTCACGAGGCACTGCATGCTTCACTGAAATACTGAGTAGATTCCATACTTATTGTGGCTAGGAATCCTGTATCATTCTATAAATCAGGGGAATGATGGCATGTTTTCGACTGGAATTTTGAATTTTGAAAAATGGAGCAGAGACGAAGCCCTCCCACAATACCTTTTTATAAGTGAATGCTAATGCATGAGCAAAAAAATTGCCCTTTTTTAGGCCCCTAAGCTTTAGAGTGACATAATGCAAGAGAAAAGCATTGCAGCAACCAGTCATCCCGCTACTTCAGTTATGGAAACACCCAAAAGCAGAACTTGTTATATCCTTAATAAAAGCCATGTGATTGGGCAACTCTACAATCCTGCAACCTAGCAGTTTATCAACATCTATTTGAATGTGAAGGAAGAGCCAGCTGAGAAGCATTTAGTGGTGTGAATACTCTCAACCAAGAGCACAATGGTATCTAGTTCTTGTTAAATGAAGCTAAGTAGGCCGTCGTTGGGGGAATAGGGAGTGCTTTTCTCCCCTCCATTGCTGTAATGTCCACATAATTCTCCGTCTACACTAGCTCAGCCCAGATGGTGACATGCTTCCCTAGGACAGATTCATGCCCATTATTTCAGATGGAAAAAAAATCAATGCTCGGTCAAGACAGCTTTTGAATCTATAGGGCACCAAATTCCAGCAGTTACCTGGTATAGTGCATCAATTATCAACAGCCATTTTCTCAATGCTACACAAGTTACTAGAATGGGAGAAATTACATTTTGTAGCTGGGAAAGCTAAGGATAGAGTTGAGTTAGATCTATGTAAGTATAAGAATGGGAGTCAAAAATCAGTACAAAATGATTGTACATTTTCTATCTACCTTAAACTTAAGGCAAAGTGTTTCAATTATATTCTATACATATATATATACCTTAGCTTGTGTTTTACTGCTGAAGGCAGACACCATGACCAAGGCAACTCAACTCTTTTTGTTGTTGTTGTTGTTGTTGTTGTTTTTTTTGTTTGTTTGTTTGTTTGTTTTTGTGTTTCGAGACAGGGTTTCTCTGTGTATCCCTGGCTGTCCTGGATCTCACTCTGTAGACCAGGCTGGCCTCAAACTCATAAACCCACCTGCCTCTGCCTCCCAAGTGCTGGGATTAAAGGCGTGTGCCACCACACCCAGCCCCAAGGCAACTCTTATAAGGACACATCTATAATTGGTGCTGGCTTACAGGTTTAGAGGTTCAGTCTGTTATCATCAAGCTGGGAGTATGGCAATGTCCTGCAGGCCTGGTGCAGGAGGAACTGAAAATTCTATATCCTCATCGAAGGCCACTAAGAGAAGACTGACTACCATGTGGTTAGGAGAAAGGTCTTATTGCCCAACCCCACACTTGCTCCAATGAGGGCACACCTTCTAATAGTGCCACTCCCTGTGCCAAGCATATTCAAACCATGAATCTAATTCTCAATCAAAATTAAATACCTACATTGCAAGTGAAATGGATCTAAATCATTAAAAATCATGCACAATTCAATTTTATCTATTCTCGATCTATAATCCATTTGTTAGTCATCTTTCAAACTTCCGTCTATCACCTATGCATACTGACTTTGAAAGACATAAAGAACAAGATAGGAGAACTATTAGTTAAGGATGTATTGACTTTGTGGGAACACTGTAAAACATGTATGAAATGAGATAGCCTTGCTCAAGCCAATGAGTATTAAGGACATTGACATAGATACTTTATTCCAAAATTGCAAACTTTTCTACATGGGAATTTATATAATGGATCTAGTTCCATTTTCACATTTTAAAATCTCTATTCTATAAATAATGACGTTTCCTCAAATGCACTAATACAGTGCTAGAAAATTTGTCACTGATCTCCCTCTCAGTGTTTTAGATTCAGTAGAGTCAGTGGCTTAAAATACATGAGATCAAGCCTGGCAAACAAAACCATGAGTAATTGGTTAATTGCAAGTGATATTGGCCATTCACCTTTTTAACTGAAAGAGTTATTAATTGCATTTGTGAGTATTCCAGAAGAACACATTGTTACACAATTATGGAGCAACATTTATTTGGTAGCATGTTCATACACACATGAGAAAAATTTAATCTGATGGAATCAATCTGTCTAACTGACAGATTCTCAACGGGATATATTCTCTCTCAAAATATCTACTGAGAGTGCTGGAAATGATTACAGTCCTCCACAAAAGTAACAGAAATAAGACCAAAGCAGAACAGGGCAACATACACAATAAGTCTGACATTCTCTTCAATGCCAAGAAAACAATTACTGGACTTTAAAATGATGGGAGTTGGTATAATGCTTTAACATAAATGCCAGGCAATAGTGGTTCATGTTTTTAGTCTCAGCCCCCAGGAAACAGAGGTAGGTAGATTTCAGGGTTCAAGGCCAGCCTGGTCTACAGAGCCAGGTCCTGGGACAGCAAGGGTATAAATAGAAATCTTGACTTAAGGCCAACCAACCCCCACAAAAATTAATTTGAAGGGATCACACAGGACAGATACTGGTCACGCTGAATATCAAAATGAATATCAAAAGTAACACTACGCATCAACAAATAGATTAGGAAACTATAAATCCATGATAGTAGATTGAATAAATAAAATGGTTGGAATTTGCATGAGATTATGAGTAGCATAGTAATTATACACATAAACAGGAATGTTGCACTCTACAAAATTCTTACCAGAAATGGAAATATTATAGTGTTTTTCTTATGGAGAATCTTGAAATGGTTATCATAAACAAGTGGCCAAAGTTTATCATCAGCAATAAGATGGAAAATTGAAAAATGTGAATTACTAATGTAAATGCTCCAAGAAAAGATTGATCCTACTTCTGTGATAGTCCTGTCAAGGATATGTAACCTTATTAATAATAAAAAATAAACAGAAAATGCTAAAGGAGAACATTACAGAATAATTAAACTAGTACTTTTAAAGGTATCGAGGTCAAGAAATCAAGGAAAACAGAGAAGTTGTTTCAGAGTCAAATCCAGCCATGATGTCTAAATATAATAACTGCTGCCTGAAAAGTTTGTTTTAACTATAAAGTGTCACATAATTCTTAATAAACAAACACTCTTCATAAGACTGTACTCTCGATTTTCTACCCTTTAAGTGTTAGCCAACCTTGCCCTACTTGTAAGCGTTTAAAGTGAGTGAAGAGACCCTAAAGCCCTGGTCATCTTGTCACATGAAGAAGTTGAATGCATTGAAGCAGTTTGGTGTAAGTATGTATTTTATTGGAAATAATTGAGAATATTAAATCTATACTTCGAAATGTTTGAGCTACTTATGGGTAAATCCTCACTATTTTGGAAATGGCTTAAAATTTTTGAACTGACCAGTTTTCATTTAAGCCAACTAAGTAAAGTTGGATATTTCATTAATATCTAAAAGTACAAAATTGATTCTTTCGCCACTTTAGAAAATGTTGATTGGGTACTTGTTTTGTCCCAGGCGATGGGGAAAAGACAGTAAGCAAAACTGAGCCAGATTGGTGACCTCATCATGCTCATATTCTAGAGGGAGAAAGAAGAGAAGTGCTAAGAAGATTATGTTATAGATCATGTTATAGGTTTCAGATGTTGTTTGCACACTGGGGAAAAGTGAATAAGAAACAGATAGGGACTCCTGATGACCTATGCGATCCTCAATGGAGTGGTGAAAGGTCACAAAACATATCATAGAATCATTTTTCTGGCTCACTGGGAAGAGATAATTTATACCAAGACTGTGGACCAAGATTGTTACTCTTTGCCCTCCACAAGTGTGCCTTTACATGTGACAACACACATGCCCCCCCCCAACACACATTTAAAAATACTTAGTGAATAAATATGCATAAGTAAACATATTTTTTTCTTTTCATTTTCTTGGACTATTTAGTCATGGAAAATAAAACTCTTAGACCAGAGGAGATGGAGAGATGACTCAACAGGAAATAGCTCTTGCTGCTTCTTCATAGGATACAAATTTGGTTCTCCATAGCCAGGTCAGGTGGCTCACAACTGCTTGTAACTTCAGTTCTTGGCAATCTGATACATTCTTTTGGTCTCCATGCACACCTGGATGTATTCTCTCTCTCTCTCTCTCTCTCTCTCTCTCTCTCTCTCTCTCTCTCTCTCTCTCTCTGTCTCTCTCTCTTCCCCCCACCCACACATTTAAAAACACTTAGATTGCAGACTTTAAAAAGAGTGACCATACTTTGCAGATAGCAATTCAAGATGTACAGAAGAAAGCATGTCAGTAAGCAAGGCCCAGTGGGAGACGGAAGAGCTTCAGGTTAAGTTTGCTAACATGGCAAGCTATTGGTTCTGTCATTCTGAGCAAGTGTTCAGTTGTCAGTGTTTCATAGTTTTAATTAATGAGGTGAGAAACTTCAAATCAAGAAACATCCAACTCTCTTCTCAAATTCACTATAGCATATGCATCTTCTTGCTCTGCCTTGTTTCAGTGTTACTATTTACAAAAGTCTCTTTATGCAAATACTTTTGACACTTTTGATGTGGATGGTGCTCCTTCTAGATGCTTGAGGGACCTGGGGTCATTATATTTTCTGTTGCACTTTGCTGGAAATACCCTGAAAGGACCACTATCAAACGTGGCTATGACCCGAGAATGCAGCCTCTGATGATAGCAGAAATTCGTTTCTGTTTAGGGAGCACAGCAAAACTGTGGGTGAAAATCCTGACTCCCAAAAGTTTCCGTCATTCATTCTAGTTTAGATTGCCTTGAGGTCTGGCTTTGAATTTGTGCACATGTGTTTCGTATTGGAGCAGCCCTCCTTGCCTGGCTTTGGGCACAGAAGGTATAAATGCTGACTTGGCATTTAAATTCTTGGAAAGATTTCAATTTTATTTAGCAAGGAATTGTTGTGTGACATTATTTCCCTCCTTTTTAGGGCAAAATGTCTGTAAAGGTAATGACATGATTTTTAATATTAGTTATGGAAAGAAAAGGGATTTTTTTTTCAAAATCAAAGCAGAGTCACTGTGTTAGCTTTATAAGAAGTATGCAAAGCTAGAAAGTTAGGATGGAAGGGTCTTGTTCATGTTTGCTTGGTAGGAACTATCACAAAGGCTTCCAGAATCACAGAGACCATCATAGGCTTAGAAAAAAATGGTTAAAATTTTCAAAGAATGATTTTTTATTAGATTTTTAAATTTACATTTGAAATGTTATCCTCTTTCCTGGTTTCCCCTCCAAAACCCCCTATCCCATCCCTCATCCACCTGCTCACCAACCCACCCACTCCTGTGTCCCTGTCCTGACATTCAAGGGCTTCTCCTCCCATTGATGTCCAACAAGACCATCCTCTGCTACATATGCAGTTGGAGCCATGGGTCCCTCCATGTGTACTCTTTGGTTGGTGGTTTAGTCCCTGGGAGCTCTGGGGGTACTGGTTTGTTCATATTGCTGTTCCTCCTATGGGGCTGCAAACCCCTTTAGCTCCTTCGGTCCTTTATCTAGCTCCTTCAATGGGGACCTTGTTCTCAGTCCAATGGTTGGCTGAGAACATCCACCTTTGTATTCTTCAGGCACTGGCAGAGCCTCTCAGAAGACAGCTATAGTAGTCTCCTGTCAGCAAGCACTTCTTGGCATCCACAATAGTTTCTGTGTTTGGTGACTGTATATGGGATGGATCCCCAGGTGGGGCAGTCTCTTAAGACTAAGGACTTCTATAAGAGCATCTCAAAAACAACTATCTGCTTAAATTACACATGTAAGCACTCTTATTAGTGACTTTTCATCAAAAAATATTGTTTTAATATATCAGATATAGTCTTCATTTTTGCCTTTAAAACTTCACTTTGCCCATCTTTTTGAACATATCTATGTCTCATATGATGAGGTTATTCTGTTGTATTATTCTAACCTTCTCAAGTATATTTAAAAACATAAACCTTTAAATTATACTCACTTATTTCCTGGGCCATGTGTGTGTCCCCGTGCATGTGTGTAAGTCAGCGGATGGCTTTCAGGGTTTATATCTCTCCTTCTAGCATGTAAGTTCCAAGAATGGAACTCAGATTGCAAGTGCCTTTACCACTTAACTCATCTCGGCTGCCAAATGAAGTTTGGTTTTTTGTTGTTGTTGTTGTTGTTGTTTTAATCAGCATGTCCTTCTGGTTGCTTTTTAGATTGATACTTCTACTAAATATATGGCAACACCTTGTAGAAGTGCCGAAAGGACTGTGTTGATTTACAATATTTCTAAAGATAGACTCAGACATACCCACCATTCTATTCTTCAATGGAGCTTTTGAATGCTCATTTCCTCTCTTACACTCTGGACTGACTAGTGAGTGGGAAAGACAACATTCGTCTCAGAACTTACACGCAGAATATAATTTATCGCTGGGTCTTCAGCTATCCATTATCTTAGTCAGAGAGAGAGAGAGAGAGGAAAAGAGATAGACAGACAGAAGCAGGCAGAACCAGACTGACCCAATTTTCCAGCTGTTCAGGCTCAGACCTGATTCCAATGAATGAGCCCCCTCAGTTCCCGTCTCAGGGATTCTCCTGATTACGCACTAACTGAATGTAGCCTGAGGTGTATCGAGTCGAGGATATGCCAGAAGAAAGGAAATGTTCCATCATGTACACTCACCACCTGATTTCCTGAAGTAGAAATGTTACGCAAGTAAGTGTTTTTTTTCAGTCACTGTTGGTATATATTGAGCAACAGGAGATAAGAAAAACAAACTTGATGTTAAATTTTATAATGATCAATTATAGAACACCTACACTTAAGGTCTATGTACAGATTATTTTGGTAAGTGGCTGCATTATATTAAAACATTCATAAATCTATCATTTTCAAACTGCCTACCTCCCTGATTTTAAGTGTTCACTATTCTTTAGATAAAGTGCTGACTAATATAGCTGGTTAAAAGTGAACATAACATAACAATGAAGTAGCATGCATAAAAGGATAAATTGCATCCAGCAAATAAAACATAAACCCATTGTGCTAGTTCATATTTATGACAATCAGTCACTGGATCATAATGTCAATAAGCATATAATTACATTATTATGTAAAATGTAGTTCTGATTAACATTAATAAACATCTTGTTTAAATAACAGGTATTTCCAAAAAAAGACAGAAATTTCTAAATTCACGTAATATGGAAATTATTTTTCCATAATCTGAGTGTAAAGTTATATGAGACAATTGAAGAAATATGATTTTTATTTTGATCATTGCATATTTGAGTATTCAGCAATATTCCTTTGCTGTTCCTCCTTGGAGACAAAAATAAATTAGAATAACTACTTAAACAGCGACACAAATCAATGTTCATAAATTAGTACGTTCATGAAAGGACTCCCAATTTTACTGGCTAAAAGCACACCATTATAGACTACATTATGTAGTTTCAAAGGCTCACTGATAAGTGCCTGTATTCAAATCCATTTCTTTGCCCTTTGTGTTCTTATCTTCCCCGGGCCAGGAGACAATCCTGCTTTTCACTAACCTTTGGCACTCCACCATCAGCAATAAGCCCTGCTCCTCCATCGGCCCTGAGCACTGTTAATTAGCATCACCTGTGGTATGTTCCATTTGACGCTGGCCCATCAGCCGCCCACACCTGCTTTGGTATGTGCAGGTAGCCCAGGACTCAGTAACGCTGAGCTCTGGGGAATCCAACTGCTTGCCCTAAGGCAGTAACGAAATGCCCATCATCTTTATCCAGCTTGCTGGAGCCTCTAATTCTGGCAATTGTGCCTCAGTCTTCTCGGAGTGAAATAATAATAAACAAGACCTGCACAGAGCACACTGTATGGCCATAAACAGACAGGAAAGTGATTCCTCCATTTTAAAATTAAAGATAAATTGTCCATATAAAAAATAACCAAGGAAATATTTTTCTGTCTCTTCAAGGTGCAATGAATTTGTTTCTGTAGAAATTTTACATTGAAAACCTCTTGTAGCTATGAAGTTTTAAATGTGCTTCTTTGGCATTCTTTTAAACAATCTTCTTTTGGCATAGTTTGTTTTTAATGCATATTCCTCTAAAAAAAACATTTCAGTGTGTGTTTTCCCATAAAACATTTTACTAGTGTAAAGCATTTAATGCGTATGTTAAGAAGATGTAATTGACACATTTTAAGTATAAAATGATAACAACGCATAATGAAAAAATGCAATGAGTGTCTTTTCTTGAACAATGGATAAAACATAGGTAGCTAAAACCAAAGGGACTTTAAATGGCTTCATTACTGTTCTTATAAATGTACAGTTTTCTTTTTTGTTCCTTTTTCCTTGCCAGGAAGAATTAGACTGTGACAGTTAATGGTTATATTTTGTTGAAGTGAAGTTCTTTTAATGCCAAGCTATTATATCTTCGACATACATAGAAGAGAAGGTGCCAAGATTTCTAACAAATAGGTACACATTCTTCTTTAAACAGAAAGGCACTAAAAAGCCATTGTGCTTCCAGATTGATGTATTGAAAGATATGCAACTGAAATCTCAGTCTATTAAAAACTGTCTCTATGGAAAAAATATTCCATAGATTTTTTTCGAAAATATAGTCTTTGATCTCCTTTCTTGATTAGAATTAAGCAGAAAAGAACCACATGTTTTAGTAAATAATAATATAAATACACAGGTTAAGAAGAAATATTGCTTCTGGTGAGCCACATCTCACTTCCCAGGCATCATTTTATAGCCTGTTTATTCTTGAATATTTTATATAAATATAAAAGTTGAAAATATATAGAAATATAGTGTACATATTAAGTGATTTCCTTTACAACGAGATGGCTCATCAGTATAAAAGGACAATAATCAGTGTAATAGAGTAATTATTATGCTTTAATTTCCCTTCTATATTTAGAATGACTAAGGTATTCATTGTTCATCTTGGATACAACATGGAACAAAGTGGTCTGGCAGGCATAGTCCTCTCATTCAGTGCTACCCTCCTTGTCCTGTAATGCTATTTTCTCTACATTATGGGCCTTCCTCAAGGACCTCGAGTCCCTGAATGTCAAAGAAAAGAGTCCACTTTGAAAACTCCCAGTCTGAATGAGCCCTCCCATCTGCATGTGCTTTCAGCATGTGCAGTGGGCTGCACCTCTTTTCCAGTGTGTCCAGAAAGCAGCTGGAGTCTGAGACTCCAACGCCTAGCTAAGGCAGTTGAAGGAACTCCAATTCCTTTGTTGGAGTGGCTTCAACTGACATAATTTTAATTACAGCATCTCATTTACATATTTAGAAGCCTTTTAGATGAAACAGGGAAGACAACTCACACGGCACTCAAATTCTATAAATAAATAAAAGGGAAATAAAATACCTGAACAAAATAATGCATGAATCATATAGCCTCACATGTTATCAAAGTACTGAAAATAATTTAAAATGTAAAATTAATCACCAGATGGGCGTGGTGGCACACGCTTTTAATCCCAGCACTCGGGAAGCAGAGGCAGGCGGATTTCTGAGTTCGAGGCCAGCCTGGTCTACAAAGTGAGTTCCAGGACAGCCAGGGCTATACAGAGAAACCCTGTCTCGAAAACAAAAAACAAACAAACAAACAAAAAGAACCAACAAAAAAAATTAATCACCAAAGGTTTTTGGTTGTAACTTTCAATACAATATCTAGGTAGTATTTTTTTAAAACGGGATTTGTATAATCTTAGTTCCTCAGTGTAATACAAAGTTTTACATATTTTTGACAGAAATATACGTGTACAATTGTTAAACTTGATTGTCAACTTAGAGAAATTTTATAATCACTGTGGAGATAAAGTTTTTGGGCTTATCTTCTGGGTCAACTGAAGTGAAAGGTTCACCTTAAATGTAGATGGCGCCATTTCCTGGTTATAATCCTGGAATACAAAGTCCACAAGCTGAACCCACATGTGCATCATTCTGTCTCCTGACAGTGGATGCAAGATGACCAGCTGCCTCAAGCTCTTGCTGCCATGACTTGCCTGCCTCACTGGACTGAATTACCGAACTATCAGCCCAAACACTTCCATCCTTCTTTCCTTCTTCCTCTTTTCTAGTAATATTGTCGTCATCATCATCTGTTTGTTTTGCTCTATATTTGCAAATGGATGTCAGAAGACAGTTTAATGGAGTTCTTTCTATCATCACGCTGTTATGTGGTCTACAAGTGATAGCAACTAAAAGAAGTTGCTAATTAGTACTGAATTTCTTACCACACTGAAGCCTTGGATACAAGGTTGATTTTGCTTGCTTTATCGACTTGTTTTAGGGACTGTTTCAGGAACTGCTATCAAGCAACTGATACCTACTGTGGAGCCTTACTTTCTAAACCTTCTCCTACAAAGTTAGCATGGAGCCTTTTGAGCACAGAACGTACCTTGTCAGTTTCTATGAGACTGTAATTTTTATTCCCATGCCTAGTGCACAGGACCGAGGTAGAAATGAAGACTGTCATCTGTCTATACTAAAAAAAAAGTCCAAGGTTCCTTTTGTTAAAGGATGGTGAAGTGGACAGAAGAGCTCAAACCTGGTTTCCCATGCTCATTTAGTCAACACAAATCTAATACTGATAAAAAAGAAACAGAAGGTAACTGAGAAACATAATCGAAAGCATTACCAAACCATTAAGCAATACCATAATATTGAATTATAATGCTCAGAGCAAATAACTCTTGTTATAAACTACACTATTGTAGATATATATGAGACATATCCAGTTATATATATATATATATATATATATATATATATATATATATACATTTATGCTTATACACATATGCACATCCTTAAAACTCCACTGGGGTCAGAGCTTTGTTTAATGCCTAATGTGACCGTGTGAAAAATACAATCACTGAAGTGGAAAATACTTTTTGCATTCTCCTATGCTGGTGCTGCCCTTTTCTGTCATGTTACACACACACACACACACACACACACACACACACACACACATACACAAACACACACACACATATCCACAATGGGAGCAATATTTATAAGCTGCATTTTACATAATTCTAAGGAATGATGATGTACTCTTCCAGCGGAAAGAATTCCCTCAGAAGTCCTGCTTGCCATTCAGCCCTGCTGCTTCGTTTGTTCTATTGTATATCCTGCAGAGTGATACATTGCAGCATCTTTGCCTGTGGTACCAAAGTGGAGTCATCCATCATTACAATCACGGGAACTGAGGACCTTATGGACTGGGAGTAAATTATGAAGCTATGAGGAAGGCGATCATTTGTGCAGAAACAGCTATTTTATGTTTCTGCACTAGGAACCATCTTTCCTTTCTCGTTTGGAGTGAAAGAGTAAAAGCCACAGGACCTGTTTTTGTTCTTTGGATTCATGCTGAAAGAGGAGAACGAAATCAATAAAAAGTACACTTAACAAGTCTAAAATTGACTGGTCTTTTTTTTGTTTATTTTGAATTCCAGATGTAATTCTCTGTTGACCTGCTGTTAATGCTAGGTAGCTGTGGGCTTTCCAGATTTAAGTGTGCGATAAATGGATAAATTTCACCATGAGGGATAATTTAAACTGATTTGAGATCCAGGCTAGACACTACAAAGGAAAACAGTTGTCAATTTTCTTTGTAGTCTTCAGTTGTCTAGACTCTAACTAACTAGATAACTTATTGCTTTTCTTCCCTTTTATTTTTATCCTTCTACATTGAAATATCAATTAGTGACTGAAATTATGATCTATATGCTGAAGTTAGTGGGAAACTTCCTTTGTCTATCAGTCTTCTTTATTTTTCCTTAGTGAATGAGAACCAATTTAGCACATAATGTGTAGAAAATGTGACTGGGTAATTTCTAGGAAAAACAACTTACTATTTAGCTTAGGATTAAATAACTAAATTTAAATATTTTTTGTTACAGGACAGGGCTCTGCAGACAGAAAAAGTAAGGACCTGAGATAAAGTTCCCAGCACCCATCTAAAAATCTTGGCACAGAAAACACTGGACTATAATCTCAACAACGAAAAGGTAGAGATAAGAGGATTCTTAGAGCATGTGGGACATCCTTGTTCACTGAGTCTTTCTCAAAAGTTAAGAATGGGACAAAATTGAGGAAGACATCTACCATTGTCACTTGCATAAACACAACAATAGGGACACACATGAATACATTGTTTTGTTTGTATTTGTGTATATATGCATTTGTGTTTGAGAGTTTATATTTGCGAGGATCCAAGTATGTGTGAGGGTAAACAGCATGTATTTCCTCATCATATAGAGGTCAGAAATTCCCACTTTAGTTCTTGAGATAGAATTTCTTGCTTAATCAGGTTCTCAGCTATTAATCTTGTTAGGACGTAGGTAAACTATAAGGTCTGGATGGAATGGTAAGGCCTAGCTAAAATGGTAAGGCCTAGGAAAGTTACCGGGCTAGCTTGCCAGTAGAAGGAAACTTTCTCACATGTATCTGCTGGTCCTAGGAAACTTTCAAATGCCAAGTTAATTATATATTCTGTTATGTTTTGTGTCCTTGGAACCTGATCACAATAGAAGTCAGTAGGAATTATTTGTATAGTTGCCCACAATAAGTTTGGATTCAAATCAACCACCCAACATCACTTCTGGTTCCTGTGTATAAACTTTTATGGTTTAATTGGCCCCTGGAATGGACCCCAACATAAGAGAGAGACACGCACCAATCTAAAAAACTACTTGGAATAAGAATTCCATTTTAAGTAGGGGTTGAGCAAAGTTTAAGTTCTCAAGACTTCTCTGGTAACTGACATCCTACTTGACAGAAAGAGAGATGTAGATGGAAAACTGACATCGTGGTTGGCAAGTCAAGACATGAATGTTAAACAAGGCAATCTTAACTTGGGGGTCATGGTTCAGTTCCTGCATCTGGATCATGGCCCTGGTTGATCAATGCAGGTCAATAAACTATCCCTGTCTGACTGAGATGGGTGTTCAGGTGCTTTGTGGCATGATTCACGAACCCCAACACATCTAATCTTGAGGGCCAGCTTGCCTCATTGTTACACGTTACTGGATCACACTGAGAACACTGAGGTTGTGATATTTACTGGAAAATCCTCTTTGTAGGTGTGCTGTGGCCCCATCCTAGCACACACCTTTAATTCAAGACCTTTGTGTTTATTGTAAATAAGATTAAATAAAGTTAACCATAGGTCATAGAGGCAGAGCAGGTAACCAGCTGAATGGGAGTGAACATAAGGAAAAAAACGTAGGATGTAAAACATCAGGCAGACAGATAATGAGATGCACAGGAAGTAGAAGGAAGTACATTTAGTTTGAGGGGTTTTGAGAAGGCCTGGAGAAGGTGAACTTCCTCTTGGTACATCGGCTAAAGAGGAAGGTCAATTGGGTTCTTTCTTTGCCTCTCTGAGCAAACAGGCTCTCACACCAGCGTCCGGCTCCCAAGATTTAATGGATAAAATTGAGCATCAGCATCATCTCAGCCTCCAAGATCTGGGATGATGAATGAGGTACCTTGCCCACCCAACTCTAAAGTGGGTACTGGACATCTAAATTCACCTCCTCATGTTAGACCATCAACACACTGAACAACTCACTAGGCCTTATTTAAATAGCTTTGTAGCATGACAAAATGGGCTGTGCACTTGTTTATTCTTTCTGTGGTTATTTGACAGTTTTACAGTTTGAGGTTATAAAACCTGTTCGCATTGATTTGCTTTAGCCATTGTAGAAACTTTGGTTATCTTCTTATAGAATAGTACTACATTATTTTCTGAAGTGTTTATTTCTTTAGTGTAAGGTTTTAGATCTAAGAAGTGATTTCTTTCATTCATCTGAGAAAACTATGTGGCCTCATTTTGAAGTTTGTTTCCTTCTTTCATTTACCGTATTTGAATTAAAATATGATCTCGTCATTTCTCTACTCCTTTTTTTTCTTCAACACCCCCATTGAGAGAATATTCCTCTTTCAATGGCTATTTTTTCTTTTACTTCTCTCTCTCTCTCTCTCTCTCTCTCTCTCTCTCTCTGTGTGTGTGTGTGTGTGTGTGTGTGTGTGTGTGTGTGTGTGTGTGTGTGTTTATTTTGGGGCTGACTACTTCGCATTCCATGGGTCTGACTCTCAAGTATCATTCTCTGCCTATAGTTCTCTGTCTAGGAGTGAGATTAGATTTTTTTTTCCATTTCATCTACTTATGTAGTCTGTATATGGACATATATGCTATGATGCATATGTGTATGTCAGAGGACATCTTACAGGAATGGGTTCTCTTCTGGTACCATGTGGAAACAAAAGATCGAATTTGGGTTATCAAGTTTGCTGGGTAAGTGTTTTACCCACTGGGCCATCTCAATAGCCTAAGATTGAAAAATATTTTGTGTGTGCCTATGTGAATTCATATCCACCATGTGTGTGAAGATGCCCACAAATGCCAGAAGAGGACAACAGTTCTCCTGGAACTAGAGCTATAGCCATTTGTCAGCCAACTGTAGTGGATGCTGGGAACTAAACCTGGGTCCTCTGCAAGAACAGTAAAAGCTTTTAATTGCAGAGTTATCTCTTTAGCCCTCAGGATTTCTTTCTAATTTTTGTGCATTTTTTAGTTGTTGTTATTGTTTTAGGCACTGCATACATGTGTGTGTGGTACACATTATGTGCATGTTTTGTGTGGTAGGCACAGTGTACATGTGTGTGGTAGGCACTTTGTGCATGTTGAGTGTGGTATTTACTGTGTACATGTTGTCTGTGGTAGGAACTCTGTGCATGTTGTGTATAGTAGGCATGCAAGCCGGAAGGTCAATGTGGAGGTCTAAGAATAAATTTGTGGAGTTGTTTTTTCTGTTTTCTCCTTTTACTGGGTTTTGGAAATCCAACAGATTATTGAACCAGACAAGAGGGTACCTCTTTCAATAGATAACAAGATATTAAAGAAATAATGCTAATTAAAATTTAAAATCTTGGAAAGTAGATTAATCTATATTTATAATCAAAGATTTCTATATGAGAAATAAATATTCAACTGAAGTTAAGCTAGCACTTTTTATGAAAAACATCTATCTTTCATTTGGGGTGAACACACACACACACACCCCAACGTTGGTGTTATAGATGCTGGATGTTTAAGCAAAATTCCAACAGATCTAGTTCTAATAAAATATAAATGTTGGGAAGGATTTCAAACTTCAACTGCGTGGTGCAAACTGCTATTACTTGTATAGGTATATATAGCCTTACCATGTGTGAATGCAAATTTTACTTAGACAAATCAAAGGCACAGGGTGGCAGGCACATTAGCTTTAGTTTTCAAAACTTCATTGGCTTCAGCTGTTAGTTGAAATGGAACCAGTCTCTTCTACTTTATTGGCACCATTCTGCGCTCTGCCTTTCACTCAGCAATCCAAAAAGACCTTCCCTAAACTTTCTCTTGCCAAGTTGGTAAAATGATGTAAACATTAGTACAAAAATAGATGTGTATGCACTTTTACTAAAAACTTGAAAGTCTGGATGCTTAGAAGCATAGAAGTGACAGGAACATCAACTAAATATAGATAATTCTTGAAATTCTCACAAGTGTCTTTTGTGCCCATAATTTTCAGTTGTGTGAGCAGGCCGTTCATCAAAGGAGGGACTAATGGTGTGCTTTAAAGTTTCACTGACAGAGAGGCAAACGCACCAAAGTTCTAGAATTTCATAGAGCCTCGCAATGAAATACGGCGAGTCCAATTTCAAAGACAGATTTATAGGCATGATTGTGTAACCTAGGTGGCCTAGATTTCACATACCCAGTCCAGAATAGATTAAATTCACATGGCTTTCTCAAGGAGCTAAAACAGCTTTGAATGTTTGAGTCTGCCTTTCCTAAAAGCTGAGTCATATAATCCACAATCAGTGGCTACTGAAGCTGAGGAAATAGCTTTAGAGTGTTTTTCTAAGACCCTTTCCAAGACTACACTCTAATTTAAAAACAATTTGTGTAACTGACAAAGCACAAGGCCCACGTGCCATATTTTAGTGACTTGTCTAACAAGGACAGTAACGTGAGTCAAATTTTCTGGTTGCATAATTTGCTGCAGAAATCGTTACTATACAATTCTTTGTGGACTAGTTGCATAAGGAAAGAAAGATAATCAAATGTGTGATGTTCACACGTTGAACCTATGAAGGATACAGAATATGCATCTTAATCACCTATGCGGCCAAACTGGATATTACTAGGTCTGAGCTGGAGAAGATGGAGAAGTTCTCACTTAAAAAAATCTTCCACATGTAAGCAAAAAGTAAACAATTGAAAAGTTATGGAACTTCGGAATAATGCATGTGATAGTATCAACAGAAAGAAAATCAAAATGACATTTCCCAGTCTTGTTTAATGACTCTTTCTTGGCCAACACCCAGAAGTTTCACTTATCAGACTTCTGGGCTCTATACCTTACTTATACTGAAAAATCTTATGCTGGAAAAGAAGTATTTTCTCTCTCAACTTCTTGCTCTCCCTTGTGGCACGCATGCGTGTGTGTGTGTGTGTGTGTGTGTGTGTGTGTGTGTGTGTGTGTGTGTATGTGTGTGTGTGTGTGTGTGTGTGTGCCCACAACCATATGTCTGAGAGGCAGTGTTCAGGTGCCATGGTGTGGATATAGAGGTTAGAGGACAACCTCATGAGTGAACTTTGGCCTTCCACCTTGATGAAGACTGGGTCTCTGTTTTGTTTGCTATGGCAGAGGCTAGGCCAGCTGGCCTGCATGTTTCTTGCTTCTGCTGTCTTAAAATCCTCCTGTCTCTAGGATGCCTGAGACTATAGACAGATACAACACACTTTACATGGATTCTGGGGATTCAAAATCAGGCTTACCCAAGCCATCTCTCCATCCCTAAGCAGCTATTATTATAGGTACCAAAGAGACACACATGGCTCTTCTTTCATCACCTTTCAACAAGAATGTCATCACAAAATGTCCATTAACTGTTGTACAAATTGACTTTTTGCATTGCTACGGTATCCCATTCCTACTTAAAGAAACTTGTGGTTATTTTTTTCTAGGAGAGCAATTGTTGTGTCTTTAGCACCTAGGGTTTTCTGACTCCATTTAGATGGTCTAATATGTCTGTACTCCTTTTCTGTCTACTGAAAAGACATCTAACATCAGGCAGAAGGGAATTAAATATCTTCTATTTGCTTCAACAGAAAGAGCTCCTATGTCTTTACTTCAGAGAAAGTACCATTGTTTACTTTTTTTTTGGATCCCATTGAGTATTTTATGTAAGCCATTTTTGGTGGATATACAGTTTTACCATTTATTAAGGAGAAAGGAAAGTTTACATTATAATGAGTAAGACATGTTTTAAAATTATTTCTTTCAATTTTTAGGTTATAATATAATTACATTTTTTTTCTTTGTTCACTTCCCTCCCTTTAAGCTCTCATTTTTTCAAAACTAAAGCAATGCAATACATAAAATATAAGCACGAAAAGAAAAATAACTTTTAGGAAGTTGTATTAATATTTCCCCTTTTATTAGATAAAGTAGTGCTTAAACATATAAATTTTGTAAGAACTGATAGTTTTGGAATATCTTTTTCTCTCGAAAACTCATGTTTTACTTAAAATAGCCATCAAAAGCATATCTAAAAAACAAGTAAAGAAAGTACATGAAAATGCCTTGTGCTGTTATTTACTGGAGTATGTAACATGGCGCATGCAGTGACCGAAGCCAGAGTTGGTCTCAGGATATCTACAGATGATGCCCTTCCTCAACAGGTACCTCCCTGGTGTGTAACACGCCTTCTTGTTGATCCTAATCACTCAGAGTACTTCTTTGGATGTTTTTGACTTTTTCATGTGGTCTTGTCTGAGTTTCAATCCTGGTTAGAAAAAGAAAAACAAAACAAAACAAAACAAAAGCTCCCCACCCAGAGGGGAAAAAATCAGCTTCAGATTCAGGCAAACATTCACTCAACTCTTTCTTGGTTCTCATATCTTTTTCACAGATTTTTACACGTAATGCAGTTGGAACCTGTGTTATTACTTGACCAGTTCTCATGGATTTGTGCCACTAGATACTGGAAGCCATAAAGAAGGAAGCCAAGGAATGCATTGAGTTTAAATTTTCAGATAACAGAATCAGATCCACAGCCATGAAGAAACCCAGAAATCGCATCCCAGAAAACTAACATATGGACAAAACAGCAGTCAGCATTAGAGTTGTGACTCTCCTCATTACTGTAATCAAAGAACATAGCTGGCACATAATAGATATTGACTTAATGGATGCATGTGTTGATAATACACACCACATAAGTGCCAACTAAAAGGCAGAGGAGATACTGTTTCATACTTTCATGGTAGAAAATGAAAGATAGGGCTAGACATCAATTCCGTCAGGCAAAATAAACATCATAGGCATATAGAAGTATGAAAAAAAATCAGAAAACCTCAAGTGATGAAATCAAGAGAAGCAATAAAGAACCTGATAATCACGGCATAAAGGTATCCCTTTCTGAAGGTTAACTATGTGTAGGCTTGTACCTAGTTCTCTCTTGTACCTCAGATCTTTATTACACTATCAACTTGACAGGATCTAGATTCTCCCAGGAGACAAACCTCGGAGGCCTGGATACAGGTGTTTCTGTGTTACAGAATTGAAGTGGAAAGAACCACCTAAATTATGGGTGGCACCATTCCCTGAACTATCTCTAGGACTGAATAGAAAGTTCATCCCACACTGCTTCCTGACCACACGTTAACAGGTTCAGCATCTTCCAGAGCCTGTTTCTCTCACTTTCACATCATGATGGACCATACCCTCACACTGTGTGCCAAAATAAACTTCTATTATTTAAGTTGTTTTTTGCCAGATGTTTCACTACAGTAACAAGAAAGTTAATGGATACAACTTTTTATACCCCTTCTTGTCCAATTATCGCGATTCTACAGATTAAAAAAATACTTTACTTGAAAGTTTCGTTGTCTCATGATTTAAGTCACACTGCATTCATAGAGACTGGCAAAACAAGCAAAACAATGGATGGGAAACACTGGGAGAAAAAAATCTGATTTAAAGCCAAATACCAAGGCAAGCCAAAACAATTAGTAAATAGGATTACTCTTTGGGCAGACACCAAACCTGAGGCTTAGCTGACCCAAGGATTCAGGCAGACACAACATGTCGGAAGCATGCAGCAAAACATGGCAGATTATGATCACAGATGGCATTTGTATTCTATGCATTTCTCAACCCTTTAATTTTTCAAGTCCAATAATTCTGAGTATATTTTAAATTACATTTTGTACTTTGTCACAAGGATTATACTTATTATTTTATACTTGCTTTGTTGGTCAATAAAATTTATATGACAAACAGTCTGAAAGATAGACATAGTTTTCTTTTTTGTATGAGAATGTTTTTGTGTGTGTGTGTGTGTGTGTGTGGTGGTGGTCTTCTTGTTGCATGTCTATATATATATATATGTATATATATATATATATATATATACATATATATATATATATGCAGGTTTCTTTTTACTGGTTTGCCTGTACTGCTGGAGACTCAAGGTTGATGTCAGCTGTCTTCCTGGAATACTGGCCACCTTATATTGAGTCAGAGTCTCATCTAGATGAACCCTGAGCTTTCTCTCCTGACTAATCCAGATATCCAGTCTGTTCTTGGGATTCCCAGTCTCTGCCGATCATGCACTGGGAACACTTGCGAGCCAACACAACCATCTGGATCTTAAATGGGGTTTGAGGACGTGAACTCAAGGCTTGCGCTTGAGCAGCAAATGATTTCCATCTCCCCATACCAAGAGCTATATATCTCTAGACATTGAATTTTGTGTTTTATAAGAACATCAACATATATTAACCATTGACAATTCATACATTTAAGACATATTCTTCATGTAGTTGGAGACATGCTCCTGTAACAGTTGATACTTTGCAACTAGATGAAAAAAGATGACCAGGGAGTGTTAATGGAAAGAAGGTACTTCATTTTCAGTCTACATTAGGACAACAGGTAACTACCATTTCCTAAGGGCATAGTTTATGTGTTTATAGTAAGTATAACAGTTTCTCTTAACTTCGATGCTGTTATTTTTGAGTAGTTGCAATTCGTGGATGTACTGTAGAATGTTTCATCTCTACTTATTCCATAAGATTTAAAATTTAATATCTTCTGTGTTATATGTCATTTAACTCCATGCCTCCAGTCACAATAAAATGCCCCTGTTAGTCTCTAGGAAATGATTGTCTACAGTTACACTCATTTAAAGGGATATTAGTATTTTTTTAAATCACACTAGAAAAATTTCATGCTCTCAACTATGTAGATGTTTGTGTTCTTTCATAGAATAGTCCAGATACAAAATGTTTGCCATGCAAGTCTTTCCCATGTAATGACTAAGCTCTTCACACAGTGCATTTCCTTTTATTTAGAGCCTTTGAATTTCTATGATCAGCTGTAAAGTAATTAACGATATTGGTGAAAGGACAAACAATTTAAAGGTGACTTTCAGACATGTAAGACTCTGTCCCTCATTCTATGGACTTGAACTCAGTTGTGTGATGAAGTCAAGGAATTCTGTAAAATGAAGTCTATTTTGTGGCCCATATAAAGAAGAAATACATATTTAATGAACAGCTTGTACAAATACCCTGGAGAACATACAAGCAATATCTGTGTGAAAGGGAGGGAACTCCCCACACTACAAATAATTTAAAAGCATGTTTACAAGAAAATGAATAAGTAAATTGAGTCCATTTGTACCAGTGAATAAATGCAGCAGCAGAAACAAATGAATTACACTTGTTTGGACAAGAGGGACAGACGTGTGGAAGTATAGTTGAGCAAAATAGTAAGGCCTGGGAGAGCATGTACAATGCAATATTTACTGATAGAACTTGAAATTTAAAAAAATTCAAATTGCTTTTTAGGCACATTATACATATAGGAAATAAAGGAATCACTGGTTACAGAATACAGAATAGTGATTTTTTTTCTCTAAGAGTAAAACATGGTGTGAGTTTGGTGCAGAACACAAAGTGTATGCAGGCTTTTGAAAATGATGCTATACAGTGTCTGAGTTTCAATGTGATTATTCTGGTTATTCAGCTGTGTAACTCACAACATTATTTATAGCTAAAGTATTGCCCTCCTGCATATACTTTAACAATAGACAAAAGCACAAGAAGGCTTACGAGTTGTTTATCACCGAATATCACAGATTTAACAAAGCATCTGATCGTGGCAAATTTCCCTAATCTTTGAAAGCTTTGGGACTCTACTTCTGGTTATTTTAAACAGCTTCTTAAAGCAGGACAAAGCAGTTAATTATATGCCTGTGGGTGTCTTGTACTCAATTTCATTTTTGCTTTAATTACTGTTATTTTGTGATTTATTTTGATTACAATATCTAAGTTTTAACGTGAGGATTTGCTAGTAAACTGTTTTGAATATGTTAGGAGAAATTGTTTTCCATGCTAATATGCATTTGAAAAAAATGTGATTTTTCAATTTTATGGGAGAGTTATGTTTTCTATACTTTACATTTTTAATGAGACTCAAGAAGAAGATGAAAAAATAAAATAGATTTTTATCTTAAACTCTATTGGAATAATTTATTTTATGAAATGAGAAACAGTAAAAGAAAACAAATAACTTTATTGAATATGCTGTTATAAACATCCTATCTATGCACTGGAAAGCCAATTTGTACTGGCCTGGAAACCTTAGAAAGAACATTTTGCAATATAGATGTATAGACAAAGAAACCGTTTACGAGACGATGTTACTTGTCTTTCAGGTATTAAGCTCAGAGCCTTATTCTATTCAAACTCTCAATATAGAAAAATGAGTGATGTCTAAGCTGAACCCCTCTACTAATCCTGATCAATATCTTTTTATTTACATTAATTTGTAACCTTATATGGATTAATGAATTTGGCCATATTCTGGGGTAATTGGAAAAAGACAAAATGTTTAAAATCAAATAAAACTCACTTGATCTCACGGTACTCCTTTTTCTTGAAATATTAGAGCAGACCTTATTTCCATTCATTTAAAGTATATCATCAGGGAAATAGAGCCATGATTTAATGAGTTCACATTAAAGTGCAATACATGCAGAAGTATACTTTTAAAGATTTAAGATGAAGCCCCAGTGTCCAATTAAGCTCCCTCTTGCTCTATTGTCATTTAGGTTTTAGCATCCGTGGATATGCATATTGTTCAAGCATCTTATTTTGACAAAGATACACACAGAACCTCAAGCAAATACATTTGCATGAAGCTAGTCATGATATTTTGACAAGTTTAGGATGGGTAAACATAAAACTAACTCAGACACTGCGATGTCTGACAGCCGCTGGTGTTGGCTTCATTATTGTCATGGAAATTCTGTATAAAAATAAATTTGACAAGCTTTGTTGTGTTTGGTTCTATTGAAAAAGTTGTTTGTGTAATTTCTTTGATGATTAACTGGCTAGAGTTTTAATGATGCCATCGAAGAGCAAAACAACGAAGCATCATTCCCAGAGACTGGTACCCAGCGGCTCAGAGAAAAGCACATTTGGTAAGTTCACCTTGAATGCAAGCTGTTGGGTAAACATAACATTTCAGTAGTTGGGGAAAAAATAAAATTTATACATTAGCATTTATAAAGAATTATGGTGGAATTTTACTCAACTGAACCAAAACATGTAGGTTTTTTCTATTAACTCATCATGGTGATTACCCTGTTTAAGGCTATACTTTGTCTAATGAATCCATTATAACACAAACTGCGCTGAAGCACAATGATGTCTCTATCATTAGATGAAGAAGAAAGGAACCCCTCAGAGGAGAATGGGAGGGGGCAGATGAGGGTAGGAGCTGAGTTTGGGGGGAGTTACTGGGAGGAGGGCGGCAGCTCATTTGGGGATGTAAGTGAATAAAAAATAAATAATTTTTTAAAAAACGAATAAATCTCATAATATGCTTTTCTATTAAAAATATTTTTCTCCACTATGTAGCAATCTTTTCTGGCTGTCCGGATTGGTGAATTGGGGATCACTGGGTATTAATTGTGTAAATATAAAAGCAGTCATTTAAGCTAAATTTACTGCACAGAATCAAGAAATTAATAAAAAAAGAAAGAACATGATATAATCTTTACGCATAATAAAAGAAAATCCTGATTTTTACCCTGTTGATATTCAGACCTATGACCCTATCTGTAGACTTGAATTTCACTGGCAATGAAAGCACTCCCAGGAATAATCATGCATCAGATTGTTATCATATCAAGAGGAATCTCAAGCATAGAAGATACACTGGGCTTAATTTTCTAAATTATAAGTGGAACCGGTTTTAGAAACCTATGCTATTAGGTAACTTTGAATTTAAGCTTCCAGTTAGACAGCTGTGAGTTACATTAGGAAATGTGTTAATAATTAAATAAGGCCTATGGAGCACTGCAAAATTTACATTTCTGATAGCTTCTTATTTTTGAAATTTTACTGTACCTTTACACATAATAAACATTTTGGCTAGATATATTTGTTTTGAGGACATAAAAGTGAGACCATAGTATAAATATTCTTCAGAAACACATTGATTAACTTAATCGTTCTTAAGATGTAGCTATGTATTTCTGGTTTCCTGTCAATCACTGGTTTACAGTGCTGCATAATATTCTGTTACCTAGATGTACCATAATATATTTACCCTTCTTCTATAAATATTTTTCCTAATTAGAGCAATGTTATCATCTTGAACATGATCATTTTTCTCTTAGTTACAGACATACATTATCGTAGGGCAGAACAAAATAGTTCAGAAATCTTCTTTGTTTTGATTATCAAGAAAACATACTTTCTCAAAAGTTCAGAAACAATACTCATTTGAGACAGTTTCATAGTTTATTTTCTATTAAATGATTCTTATAGATGGATATTCTCTTTTAATATGCTAAACGTTTCATCATCTAAGTGTTAAGATCACAAGACCAAGAGAATAAAGGCTCTGTTTCATCAGAATTGACGAAAGAGCTTAACTGGAGATGGCTTCAATCTTACCATCACGTCTTTGAGAGATTCTTTGACTGAGTGGTGGATCTTGCAGGAACAGTGAGACTGGCATCTCAGAGAGAGCATCACAGACACACATGCCAGTATTGAAAGGAGCTCATGGGTCCTGACATACAGCATTATTGAAAGTGGAAATCCAAAAGCTTATTGCAGTGTTAGCAGTAGCATGCTGCTTTATATTTAATAAATCATCTGTTAAAATCAGACATCAATTAAAAAAACTAATTATTTAATCCACAAAGTTGCATAAACACCAGAGATCTTTCAAGACAGGCACTGCTTTGAATATGATTTTAAAGACGAGCAAGTCACATTTTTTTTTTCAGAAGAAGCTGTACAGATTTGCTGTAGTTTAAAAATGACAGGTTTATTTGCAAGCATCAGAGAGCGCACAGGCAATTCGAGTGGAAATGCACAGTTAACTATAAATGGGTGTTGACTATGTAAATCAATGATGACAAAGGGTTTGAACATATCATATATAGTGCAGTGTACATGCCTATATCATATGAGGGATATTTAGTTAGAGAGACAATACATGGAGTGATCAGTTTTCATGATTGCTCAGAATTTATAATAGGCTTAATTTATATATATTCCTTCAAATGTCACTGTATGTGTCAAAGTCGCTAGGGTCACCATAAATAGACAAAGGATTGGTAGCTTTTCAGGCAAAGAGAGAATATAAAATTAAGCAGTAAATTGTACCTTCCCCAAAAGACCAGCAGTTATCATAGCTACTGATAAAATACTGGTGTATTTTGCATGAGCAAGAACGCCCATTTTATCACTTACTGAAAACATGGCGGCTCATATAATCAACATTTTCTAAGACCTTCCAGAGAATACAGTAAAACAACAACAACAACAACAACAACAACAACAACAAAAAACCAAAACAGTATATGAAAGGAAAAGGAGGACGTGATTGGTGCTTCCTTATAGGTGACATGGTTGTTTGTGCAAAAGATCAAAATGAATCCATACATGACTTAAAGTGGAGATGTGTGCTTATCAGGTTCAGTGGATACAAAATCAATACAAAACTTCATTATACTTCCATACAACAGCCATGAACAAATGAAATAGTTGAAGATTATACCATTTGCAAATAGTGCACAATTATACATACGATAAAAATCTAATTAACTGTAAATGCCTTTTAACCCTTGGCAAATTCACTACTATGACATCGACAAGAAACCCAAAGTCATTCACAACGGGTTTATATCAGCGTTATCTGTAATAGTTCAAAACTTATGATAACTCAAGGATCATCCATAAATAGTAAACAATTCATAATAATTAAATTGTGACATATTCCTAAAAAGAAATAAACAACTATAGAAGTGAAATCATTCATGTTACACTTAATAGTATTTATTAATTTCACAGAAATTATTAAATTAGTATCCCTGGCAAAAATCCAATATTGATCCTACCATTTTATTTTAAGAAGATCAAAAAAATTTCCATGACAATAGCAGTCACATTAATGGTTTACCACTAAGAAGGTTGGAAGTAATAACTTTGGGAAGGCCTGACAGATGCCTCTAAAATATCACCACAATTATTTTTATTTTTATTTCATTTATAGATATATAAAAATCAAGTGGTTCCCGCTCTTCTGTATTTATAGAAGTAAGAACAAAATATAAACAATTTACACTGGTTCAAATTGTATATTGTATATTTAAGTTTAATCATCAATTCCATTTCTAAAATTTCCAAGTACAAAAGGGTTAATCCCCATGTGTCAGTATCAGGAAGAAGTAGATATCAATACTTGGGGCCTAGAAGGTCTTTGGGTCATTGGGTGTCTTCAAAAGAGCTTATGGCTTGTTCTTCCCATCTCTGTCTTTGTCTCTGTTCTGTATCTGTCTTTGTTTCTCTGTCTCTATCGCTCTATCTCTCCCTGTCTCTATCTGTCTGTGTGTCTGTCTGTCTCCCTCTCCTTCCATGCCTTCCCTCTCACTCTTCATCTCCTGTCTCCTTCTTCTCAACGATGATATTTTCTTCTTATATTTATTTTTGAGCTTCCTCGTGTGTCATGCAGAGTATACACGTAGCTTTCTACTGCCACCCCATTGTATACCAGTGCTTACAAAGAATCAGAATCAACATCTCCACAGAGCAACCCCATAAATATAAAGCCCTTTAACTATCTTTACCTGATTTCAATTTGAAAATTATTCTCCCTTTCCTCTTCTAGTTTGACAAATAGTCTTGGATCTGTCCCCACATACAGCACGATGAAAATCAGAGGTGAGAAGGGTGAATCTAGGAAACCTAATTCAGAGCAGAGTAGGAAGAGAGCTGCTGTATTTCATAATCAAGTTTTATCAGAATTGTAGACTTAGACTCTAATCTGGCTTCATGTGCACACTTTCTGTGGATCAAATTAAGTTGGCAGATTTTTCAGCATCTTTTCCATTGAGATGGACTCTACCATCCTGTATTAGTTGGGTTTTACTGCTATGAACAGCCACCATGACCAAGGCAACTTTTATAAGGACAACATTTAATTGGGGCTGGTTTACAGGTTCAGCCCCAGTGATCATCAAGGTGAAACATGGAAGCATCCATATAGGCACGGTGCAGGAAGATCTGAGAGATCTACATCTTTACCTGAAGGTAGCTAAGAGAAGACTGTCTCCTATGTGGTTAGGAGGAGGGTTTCATTGCCCACCCCCACAGTGACACACTATCTGAAGGCCACATCTACTCCAAAAGGCCACACCTTCTAATACTGCCACTCCCTGGGCCAAGCATATTCAAACTACCACATGTCCTCCACACTAAACTAAGTTAGAAATGAATGCAACATAACCTCTATATAACAGAAACCAAAACTCTGTAGCCTTATGTCCTTCTTTTAGGACACTTCTAAAAGTCTTCTAATAGATATCTCAAAACCCAACTGGCAAGATGGAAGAAAGTCACACTAAAGGAGGCCAGGTGAGAGCATCCAGCTTTCTATACTAAGTAAGCCCAGGATTGAGTCATCCACCACAGGCATCAGATACATCAGTATATCAGTATATCTTCATAAAATTAAAGCCCCAAAGCACCTAGTTACCCATCTATTTCAGTCTGGTTAGCTAAATATCTGGAGTCAGGTAGCAGACACTGACCTGAATTCCACACCAAGAAAATTTGTGAATATAATCAAATGTAAATTTTTTTATATCATATAATAAGGAAGACTTTAAATTTGGCCATGTTGGACGAGGGAAACTGAAATTTTCCTACTCTCCTCTATTAAATGCAAAAAAAGAAAACCAACAACAACAACAAAAAAACAAAAACTAGAAAACAACAACAACAACAACAAAAGAGATGGGTTGCAATAGAGAAAAAGGCAATTCTTGGGAAGAACTCTGATAACTGTAAATTTTAAAAGAATTGAAAAGAAAGCCTCAGCTGTTCAAAGCCGGCTATTAGTAAGTGCTAAAAGGAACTTTAAGGATGTAATGTTCATATGGCTGAAACAAAATCATGATAAAATATAACTGTTATTTGCCTGGCCATTGTCCTAAAAGGCAAATATGCATATGTTATTCCAATTGTAAAATTTTAAGATAGCTATATTTAGTAAAAATGTTAGAGTAGTATATTTATACCATGACTTGGATTTAGTTATGCATATTCATTATCCAATATTTAGATCAAAGCATGTTTGACTTCGTGTATTTTATATAGATATGTTGAGAAAGGGTGTTGATCCAAGAGGTAACATATATATATATGTATATATATATATATATATATATATATATATATATATATATATATATTTTGTGTGTATATATATATATATATATATATATACAATACAATATAAAATAATAGATAATACAATTTAAATTACATATGTATTTCTAAGTAGGAACAATAAGGGTTCTTACATTAAGATCCTGAAATAATGAAATATGTGTTTTTTTTACAATATACCACTCAACACATATATTTGCTAAAAACTAAAACCTTTGACTGAATGTGGAAGCAAACTTATTTTTTGATTTGTTAATTTTTATTTAACAAATTTTTATTTCTTCATATATATATATGAAGAAAAGAAATGTGAACAAAACAAACAAATTAAACAATAACAACACAAAAAAACCTTATAGTACCTTCTGTGTTGTCATAGATATATATAAATGAGGGAAATCAAGATTCTCCAAAATATTCCTGCCTCTGAGTATAATTGATATGCCCAGTGACACCTGCCTCTGAGTATAATTGATATGCCCAGTGACACCCGACTTGGGAAAACTGGCTCATCTTTGTCAGCAGGTATCAATTACAAATAGCTCCTTGGTTAGGGAGGGGACATTTAATACTACCCCTTCCCAGTGCTGGGATTTTATCTTGTTTAAACGCATACAGGCCTAATGTATGCTGTTATAGTATCTGTGAATTCATATGTGAATGAATCCTGTTTGTGTCTTCAAAATGTTATTTCCTTGGAGCTGTCCACCACATCTGGCTCTTAAGATCTTTTTGATTCCCCTTCTCAGAAGATCATGAGCCTTGGGATGATGTTTTGATAAAGGCATCACAGTTAGTAATGAGTGTTCCAAAATCCCTTACTCTCTGCAAATTGTGCAGTTGTGTTGGGTGGCTATGTTCATTACTATCTACTGCAAGAAGAAGTTTTTCTGATGAGGACTGAGCAAACATATAAGGAGAGCTATATGTCACCAGGAATCATTTTCCTGCTATGCTTCTTTAGCAGAATAATAATACTCCCACCCCCTCCCCACCCCCAGGCCTATGGTCTATCTAGCCTCAGATTCTTGGACACATTAGTAGTGTGAAGTATGAGTTCCATCTTGTGAACACAGTGGGTTTTAAATCCAAGCGGAAGTTTGTTGGTTACTCTCATAATGTGCTCCACTAATGAGCCAGTGTATCTTGCAGCCTGGTCTCAGTTATAGGTTGGAACACTTTGTAGTTGGAGGAAGCTGATGATTCATTTTCTCTTCTGATATGTGCAAAGTGCTCGCCAGCACCATGAACACTAATCAGCAGGGATGAATAGTCTCATTGGGCACCAGCTCCACTTACCTTGTGTCCTCAGCAACAGGGCATTACCCTTGGGTAATGGAGAGACTAATAACCTGTGATATTTAGGGGCTTCTATAATATCTTGTTGGCCAGTGATTTGACAAACATTACCCATTCCTGATATCAAAGTATAAGATGTCTACTTGGGGCACTGGCTCCCCATTAATATAGTGCCTTCATTTAACTTCCTTTTATATACATTGAGATTTTAGAAATCAGCTACAGCGATTGATTATCATGTGCATTTTTGAAGGCCTTTAATGTTCATTTACCCTGCCCTCCTTGTCCTCTTCCCCACTTTATGCTTCTTCTAGTTCTCCCTTTGTTATTTCTTTACAATGCTATACTCTATTTTCTCTTCCTTGGAAGATCATCTCCTTCCTACTGGCTCTTTACTCTGTGGTTATGCAGGTTGAAACACTCGTGTCTAAAGTTTAAAAGCTATCATCCACATATATGGGAAGGCACAATGTTTGTCTTGGGGGGATTCTGAGTTATTTCATTAGTATAATTGTTCCTAGCTCCATTAATTTACTGTAAATTTTATAACTTTATGTTTATTTATATCTGAATAATCTTCCATTGTACACATGTGTCACATGCTCATTTCTTACTCATCTGTTGATAGACATCTAAGCCCTTGCCAGTTTCTGGCTATTACAAACAGAGCAGAAATTAACATGGATGAACAAGTATTTCCATAGGGAAATGAAGAGTTCCTTAGGTATGTGGCTAAGAGTTCTAGCTGGACATTGTAGTAGAATGATTTTCAGCTCTCTGAGGAACCTTCACCCTAATTTTCAATAGTTATATTCTCACCAGCAATTAATAAGTAGTCCCCTTTCCTCACACCCTCACTAGCACAGCTATCATGCTAGTGTTTTATTGGTTTTGACCATTCTGAGTTGGATACGATGAAATTGCAAAGTAATTTTGATTTTCATTTCCCCAATGGCTAAGGATGCTGAATAATTTTTTAAAGTTTATCAGCTAGTTTTGTTCAGTTTTTGAGAACTCTTTGTTTAGTTTATCTGTTTTCTTAGTGTTTAGTTATCATTTTTGTTGTTCTCTATATATTCTATCTACCAAGTCTCTATCAGATGTTTAATTGATAAAGACCTTTTCACATTCTGTCTGCTGTCACTTTGCTTATAATGATGTTTAGTTTGTTATACAACATTATGGGCTTCATGATGACCCATTTATTAGTTGCCAGTCTTAATTCCTGGTAACATAAGTATATGCACTTATCACTTAGGAGACTGAGACAGGAATATCATTCTGAGTTCTGGGACAGCTGACCACATAGCAAAGACATTCTTAAACAAAACAAAAGAATCAAACATTTCAATAACAAGAATGAATCTGTAATTAGTTAGTAGCATCATATGTCACAGCAACTATCTTATTATCAAACCTTAACAATAAAATATATTCCCTCTTTTGTGAATGAAAAAAAATAGGCTGGAGTATTTGATTTTAGATTCTCAATATACTTATTAAGTCCTTTCGGGTCCTTTTCTTAAACTAAAGACTCTTTGTTTTCTTGAAAAGAAATTTTGTGTGTCTTCATGTTATTATGAATGCATAGGTATAAACTGATTTGTGTTTGATTGTTTTCTTTTTGTGGTTTAGTTTTTAAATCTTGAATTACTTCAAGTTGTATTAAAAGTAATCATGAATTTCTAACTTTCCAATTACTGATAGGAATATTAAAGACAAATTTAGAAGTATGGTTTATATATTATAGTAATGCAAAAATATCTGAAAAAGGTGTATAAACAATGTCATGTTTCTCTAGGACTAGAGACAGGAAACAGGAATAATTTAGGTATCTCTTCATATATGCCTTGATTTTTTTCTCTTTCAAAGGTAAATATACTTTTAAAAACATCTATGAGTCATAGAATAACTAATGAGTATGCTTAACCCCTGTATTGACACATTAAACTGGAACAGATTTAGTTTCTTATTCCCAGTTTGAAACATATAAACTAAGACTAGTTTAGGTTCAGTGGTTAATCTTTGAGGAAGGAAATCCTATGTACCTACACTGCCTGGTTGAATAACAGGTTCATATACCAAAGAGCAAGCTGTACTGCCTGTTGCTGAGCTGTGCAGAGGCTTGCAAAGCCTTCTCTGTGTAAGAGTGTCTGGGAACCTGGCTGCATGTGTGCATCCTAGAAATCTACTGTGAACATGAATATTGTGGCTTGAAACCTACAGCAAGTTCCTAGAGAAACAAAGATGCTAAAATACGTAAAAGCTCTCTTTTCCCTAGCAAGCCCACATATCCACCTAAATGTTGTGAAATGCATCTGCCCGGTATATCGATCCCTTCAAGGATCCTCAAAATAACTGCCAGCTTTTTATTGATCTTGCCAAATTCTATTTACCTTCCCATGACTATCCAGTTTATTTACAAGCCACCACTGCCTAGCAGTGTATGAAGTGACCAATGGGAGGGCCCTACACATCAGGTACGCAGTATACTGGGGAGCAGCAGCCAACATATCATGGATCCGTGGCTAGGTAAGCTTGACTTGAAATCAATTGCCCTGATGTTAAAATAAAAATAGATGCAACAGGTTCAACAGAGATCTAGGTACTACGGCAGAGGTATTTCCTCAGAGCTCACACAATACCATTTTCTACAGACCAGAAGATAATGGTTCTAATAGTGCTATCTAATCTAATTATCTAATAGATGATAATGAATCAATAATGCTACAGTTGTAGAAAAACTGCAACATAATTACAGGTCTAGAGTATCTTCTAACCACTTCCTACATATCCTTACTTTCCTGAGCATTATTCCATTAAGCACCTAGGACCTGAGGAAAAGAATGATTCAATTCTGTAGGACAGAGAAGAGACTACGTGACACATTTACTTGGGGGAGGCAGTCATCAATACTGACAGTAAGTGGGTCTGAAATGATAACCATCCTAAAGGCAAATAATTTGGAGAGTAAGGGTGAAGATAGCTACCAAGAGATTCTCAACATTCATCTCTCCCTCTGCAGGACAAAGGTAACATGGAGCTGTGTGGCTGTTTTCCAACCTGCTGACCCTACTTGGAAGTATCAGAGCCATGTTACAGGGCCATATTAAGTGGAGGGAGGGGATACTTTGAACCCTTCATGACTGTTCATGCTGCTCTGGCAAAGGCCTTTGCACGTTGCAGACGTAGAATCTAAAGTACGTGAGGATATAGACAATGTCTGACAAGGAATACCATCCCTGTGGAGGGATGTCACTTCTATCTGAACTATACTTGGCACAGCTGCTAGAGAGTCCAATTCCTGCATGATCCATGAAGACAGCAGGTCTATTCAATCCTGCCACACTATTTTTTCTGCCTAAAGTAATTTATTACAGCCAATGAAACTGTAGGGATCCTATAATATGCTGTTCAGCAGAAACTAAGTTAACATCTGAAAAAATAAACACCTAACATGAATCTTCAGAAGGAGACTGCTTATTTAAAAATGTTACCCATAGGAGTAGCAGTGATGCCTGAGATAGCAGACTCATGGCTCTTTGTGCAGGTGCATAAAAAGTATGATAACTGAGGAAAAAAGAAAACCTCATGAAAACAAAATTGCATACAAAAGAGCAAAAGAACAAGCTAATTTTATCAAGAGATTCCGAAGAAATAAGTATGGAAAATATTTGATAAAGAATTTAAACGGATGTTTGTAAATATCTTGATGAAATTCAATGGGCACAGGTAGAGGATAACAAATAGAGAAACAATGTAGTCTATGAATAAGAAATTTAACCGCCATTTAGAAGGAACAATGACTATTTTAAACAAAGAGCTCAACAATAATCAAACCCTTTTATCTGAGGGCTGTGTGCACTGTGGGCCACCTATGTAGGAACCTCTATCCTTACTACCTGAAAACAACATGTCTACTGAGCCCCTCTCCAAGGTAGGGATACTAAATTCTGCTGTTACCTTCATCACCACCTGAGGAACCCGTATGCTTCATGCCACTTCCAGACAGGGATCTCTATTCATGCTGCCTAATGATGACATGTTTCTTAAACATACTTTCGATCTTGGTCCGGGACCCGCCGAACTTAGGAAATTAGTCTGAACAGGTGAGAGGGTGCGCCAGAGAACCTGACAGCCTCTGGAACAGGCAGAAGCACAGAGGGGCTGAGGCAGCACCCTGTGTGGGCCGGGGACAGCCGGCCACCTTCCGGACCGGAGGACAGGTGCCCGCCCGGCTGGGGAGGCGACCTAAGCCACAGCAGCAGCGGTCGCCATCTTGGTCCGGGACCCGCCGAACTTAGGAAATTAGTCTGAACAGGTGAGAGGGTGCGCCAGAGAACCTGACAGCTTCTGGAACAGGCGGAAGCACAGAGGCACTGAGGCAGCACCCTTTGTGGGCCGGGGACAGCCAGCCACCGTCTGGACCGGAGGACAGGTGCCCGCCCGGCTGGGGAGGCGGCCTAAGCCACAGCAGCAGCGGTCGCCATCTTGGTCCGGGACCCGCCGAACTTAGGAAATTAGTCTGAACAGGTGAGAGGGTGCGCCAGAGAACCTGACAGCCTCTGGAACAGGCAGAAGCACAGAGGCGCTGAGGCAGCACCCTGTGTGGGCCGGGGACAGCCGGCCACCTTCCGGACCGGAGGACAGGTGCCCGCCCGGCTGGGGAGGCGGCCTAAGCCACAGCAGCAGCGGTCGCCATCTTGGTCCGGGACCCGCCGAACTTAGGAAATTAGTCTGAACAGGTGAGAGGGTGCGCCAGAGAACCTGACAGCTTCTGGAACAGGCAGAAGCACAGAGGCGCTGAGGCAGCACCCTGTGTGGGCCGGGGACAGCCGGCCACCTTCCGGACCGGAGGACAGGTGCCCACCCGGCTGGGGAGGCGGCCTAAGCCACAGCAGCAGCGGTCGCCATCTTGGTCCCGGGACTCCAAGGAACTTAGGAATTTAGTCTGCTTAGGTGAGAGTCTGTACCACCTGGGAACTGCCAAAGCAACACAGTGTCTGAGAAAGGTCCTGTTTTGGGCCTTCTTCTTCGGCCAGGAGGAGGTCCAAATACAAGATATCTGCGCACCTTCCCTGTAAGAGAGCTTGCCAGCAGAGAGTGCTCTGAGCACTGATACTCAGAGGAGAGAATCTGTCTCCCAGGTCTGCTGATAGACGGTAACAGAATCACCAGAAGAACAATCTCTAAACAGAGTCAACTATAACTACTAACTCCAGAGATTACCAGATGGCGAAAGGTAAACGGAGGAATCTTACTAACAGGAACCAAGACCACTCACCATCACCAGAACCCAGCACACCCACTTCGCCCAGTCCAGGGAACCCCAACACACCTGAGAACCTAGACCTAGATTTAAAAGCATATCTCATGATGATGGTAGAGGACATCAAGAAGGACTTTAATAAATCACTTAAAGAAATACAGGAGAACACTGCTAAAGAGTTACAAGTCCTTAAAGAAAAACAGGAAAACACAATCAAACAGGTAGAAGTCCTTACAGAAAAAGAGGAAAAAACATACAAACAGGTGATGGAAATGAACAAAACCATACTAGACCTAAAAAGGGAAGTAGACACAATAAAGAAAACTCAAAGCGAGGCAACACTAGAGATAGAAACCCTAGGAAAGAAATCTGGAACCATAGATTTGAGCATCAGCAACAGAATACAAGAGATGGAAGAGAGAATCTCAGGTGCAGAAGATTCCATAGAGAACATCGGCACAACAATCAAAGAAATTGGAAAATGCAAAAAGATCCTAACTCAAAATATCCAGGAAATCCAGGACACAATAAGAAGACCAAACGTACGGATAATAGGAGTGGATGAGAATGAAGATTTTCAACTCAAAGGTCCAGCAAACATCTTCAACAAAATTATTGAAGAAAACTTCCCAAATCTAAAGAATGAGATGCATATGAACATACAAGAAGCCTACAGAACTCCAAATAGACTGGACCAGAAAAGAAATTCCTCCCGACACATAATAATCAGAACATCAAATGCACTAAATAAAGATAGAATACTAAAAGCAGTAAGGGAAAAAGGTCAAGTAACATATAAAGGCAAGCCTATCAGAATTACACCAGATTTTTCACCAGAGACTATGAAAGCCAGAAGAGCCTGGACAGATGTTATACAGACACTAAGAGAACACAAACTGCAGCCCAGGCTACTATACCCAGCCAAACTCTCAATTATCATAGAGGGAGAAACCAAAGTATTCCACGACAAAACCAAATTCACGCATTATCTCTCCACGAATCCAGCCCTTCAAAGGATAATAACAGAAAAAAACCAATACAAGAACGGGAACAACGCCCTAGAAAAAACAAGAAGGTAATCCCTCAACAAACCTAAAAGAAGACAGCCACAAGAACAGAATGCCACCTTTAACAACTAAAATAACAGGAAGCAACAATTACTTTTCCTTAATATCTCTTAACATCAATGGTCTCAACTCGCCAATAAAAAGACATAGACTAACAAACTGGCTACACAAACAAGACCCAACATTTTGCTGCTTACAGGAAACTCATCTCAGAGAAAAAGATAGACACTACCTCAGAATGAAAGGCTGGAAAACAATTTTCCAAGCAAATGGTATGAAGAAACAAGCAGGAGTAGCCATCCTAATATCTGATAAGATTGACTTCCAACCCAAAGTCATCAAAAAAGACAAGGAGGGACACTTCATTCTCATCAAAGGTAAAATCCTCCAAGAGGAACTCTCAATTCTGAATATCTATGCTCCAAATACAAGAGCAGCCACATTCACTAAAGAAACTTTAGTAAAGCTCAAAGCACACATTGCGCCTCACACAATAATAGTGGGAGACTTCAACACACCACTTTCACCAATGGACAGATCATGGAAACAGAAACTAAACAGGGACACACTGAAACTAACAGAAGTGATGAAACAAATGGATCTGACAGATATCTACAGAACATTTTTCCCTAAAACAAAAGGATATACCTTCTTCTCAGCACCTCATGGTACCTTCTCCAAAATTGACCACATAATAGGTCACAAATCAGGCCTCAACAGATTCAAAAATATTGAAATTGTCCCATGTATCCTATCAGATCACCATGCACTAAGGCTGATCTTCAATAACAAAATAAATAACAGAAAGCCAACATTCACATGGAAACTGAACAACACTCTTCTCAATGATACCTTGGTCAAGGAAGGAATAAAGAAAGAAATTAAAGACTTTTTAGAGTTTAATGAAAATGAAGCCACAACGTACCCAAACCTTTGGGACACAATGAAAGCATTTCTAAGAGGGAAACTCATAGCTATGAGTGCCTTCAAGAAAAAACGGGAGAGAGCACATACTAGCAGCTTGACAACACATCTAAAAGCTCTAGAAAAAAAGGAAGCAAATTCACCCAAGAGGAGTAGACGGCAGGAAATAATCAAACTCAGGGGTGAAATCAACCAAGTGGAAACAAGAAGAACTATTCAAAGAATTAACCAAACGAGGTGTTGGTTCTTTGAGAAAATCAACAAGATAGATAAACCCTTAGCTAGACTCACTAAAGGGCACAGGGACAAAATCCTAATTAACAAAATCAGAAATGAAAAGGGAGACATAACAACAGATCCTGAAGAAATCCAAAACACCATCAGATCCTTCTACAAAAGGCTATACTCAACAAAACTGGAAAACCTGGACGAAATGGACAAATTTCTGGACAGATACCAGGTACCAAAGTTGAATCAGGATCAAGTTGACCTTCTAAACAGTCCCATATCCCCTAAAGAAATAGAAGCAGTTATTAATAGTCTCCCAGCCAAAAAAAGCCCAGGACCAGACGGGTTTAGTGCAGAGTTCTATCAGACCTTCAAAGAAGATCTAACTCCAGTTCTGCACAAACTTTTTCACAAGATAGAAGTAGAAGGTATTCTACCCAACTCATTTTATGAAGCCACTATTACTCTGATACCTAAACCACAGAAAGATCCAACAAAGATAGAGAACTTCAGACCAATTTCTCTTATGAACATCGATGCAAAAATCCTTAATAAAATTCTCGCTAACCGAATCCAAGAACACATTAAAGCAATCATCCATCCTGACCAAGTAGGTTTTATTCCAGGGATGCAGGGATGGTTTAATATACGAAAATCCATCAATGTAATCCATTATATAAACAAACTCAAAGACAAAAACCACATGATCATCTCGTTAGATGCAGAAAAAGCATTTGACAAGATCCAACACCCATTCATGATAAAAGTTCTGGAAAGATCAGGAATTCAAGGCCCATACCTAAACATGATAAAAGCAATCTACAGCAAACCAGTAGCCAACATCAAAGTAAATGGAGAGAAGCTGGAAGCAATCCCACTAAAATCAGGGACTAGACAAGGCTGCCCACTTTCTCCCTACCTTTTCAACATAGTACTTGAAGTATTAGCCAGAGCAATTCGACAACAAAAGGAGATCAAGGGGATACAAATTGGAAAAGAGGAAGTCAAAATATCACTTTTTGCAGATGATATGATAGTATATATAAGTGACCCTAAAAATTCCAACAGAGAACTCCTAAACCTGATAAACAGCTTCGGTGAAGTAGCTGGATATAAAATTAACTCAAACAAGTCAATGGCCTTTCTCTACACAAAGAATAAACAGGCTGAGAAAGAAATTAGGGAAACAACACCCTTCTCAATAGCCACAAATAATATAAAATATCTCGGCGTGACTCTAACGAAGGAAGTGAAAGATCTGTATGATAAAAACTTCAAGTCCCTGAAGAAAGAAATTAAAGAAGATCTCAGAAGATGGAAAGATCTCCCATGCTCATGGATTGGCAGGACCAACATTGTAAAAATGGCTATCTTGCCAAAAGCAATCTACAGATTCAATGCAATCCCCATTAAAATTCCAACTCAATTCTTCAACGAATTAGAAGGAGCAATTTGCAAATTCATCTGGAATAACAAAAAACCGAGGATAGCAAAAACTCTTCTCAAGGATAAAAGAACCTCTGGTGGAATCACCATTCCTGACCTAAAGCTTTACTACAGAGCAATTGTGATAAAAACTGCATGGTACTGGTATAGAGACAGACAAGTGGACCAATGGAATAGAATTGAAGACCCAGAAATGAACCCACACACCTATGGTCACTTGATCTTCGACAAGGGAGCCAAAACCATCCAGTGGAAGAAAGACAGCATTTTCAACAATTGGTGCTGGCACAACTGGTTGTTATCATGTAGAAGAATGCGAATCGATCCATACTTATCTCCTTGTACTAAGGTCAAATCTAAGTGGATCAAGGAACTTCACATAAAACCAGAGACACTGAAACTTATAGAGGAGAAAGTGGGGAAAAGCCTTGAAGATATGGGCACAGGGGAAAAATTCCTGAACAGAACAGCAATGGCTTGTGCTGTAAGATCGAGAATTGACAAATGGGACCTAATGAAACTCCAAAGTTTCTGCAAGGCAAAAGACACTGTCTATAAGACAAAAAGACCACCAACAGACTGGGAAAGGATCTTTACCTATCCTAAATCAGATAGGGGACTAATATCCAACATATATAAAGAACTCAAGAAGGTGGACCTCAGAAAATCAAATAACCCCCTTAAAAAATGGGGCTCAGAACTGAACAAAGAATTCTCACCTGAGGAATACCGAATGGCAGAGAAGCACCTGAAAAAATGTTCAACATCCTTAATCATCAGGGAAATGCAAATCAAAACAACCCTGAGATTCCACCTCACACCAGTGAGAATGGCTAAGATCAAAAATTCAGGTGACAGCAGATGCTGGCGAGGATGTGGAGAAAGAGGAACACTCCTCCATTGTTGGTGGAATTGCAGGCTTGTACAACCACTCTGGAAATCAGTCTGGCGGTTCCTCAGAAAATTGGACATAGTACTACCGGAGGATCCAGCAATACCTCTCCTGGGCATATATCCAGAAGAAGCCCCAACTGGTAAGAAGGACACATGCTCCACTATGTTCATAGCAGCCTTATTTATAATAGCCAGAAACTGGAAAGAACCCAGATGCCCCTCAACAGAGGAATGGATACAGAAAATGTGGTACATCTACACAATGGAGTACTACTCAGCTATTAAAAAGAATGAATTTATGAAATTCCTAGCCAAATGGATGGACCTGGAGAGCATCATCCTGAGTGAGGTAACACAATCACAAAGGAACTCACACAATATGTACTCACTGATAAGTGGATACTAGCCCAAAACCTAGGATACCCACGATATAAGATACAATTTCCTAAACACATGAAACTCAAGAAAAATGAAGACTGAAGTGTGGACACTATGCCCCTCCTTAGAAGTGGGAACAAAACACCCATGGAAGGAGTTACAGAAACAAAGTTTGGAGCTGAGATGAAAGGATGGACCATGTAGAGACTGCCATATCCAGGGATCCACCCCATAATCAGCATCCAAACGCTGACACCATTGCATATACTAGCAAGATTTTATCGAAAGGACCCAGATGTAGCTGTCTCTTGTGAGACTATGCCGGGGCCTAGCAAACACAGAAGTGGATGCTCACAGTCAGCTAATGGATGGATCACAGGGCTCCCAATGGAGGAGCTAGAGAAAGTACCCAAGGAGCTAAAGGGATCTTCAACCCTATAGGTGGAACAACATTATGAACTAACCAGTACCCCTGAGCTCTTGACTCTAGCTGCATATGTATCAAAAGATGGCCTAGTCGGCCATCACTGGAAAGAGAGGCCCATTGGACACGCAGACTTTGTGTGCCCCGGTACAGGGGAACGCCAGGGCCAAAGGGGGGGAGTGGGTGGGTAGGGGAGTGGGGGTGGGTGGGTAAGGGGGACTTTTGGTATAGCATTGGAAATGTAAATGAGCTAAATACCTAATAAAAAATGGAAAAAAAAATAATAATGATAAAAAAAAAAAAAAAAAAAAAAAACATACTTTCAGGTACTAAGTCCAGTCATTGTCTCAGTATATTACTACCAAATCAAGTTGGTACCATTCTGGAATTTCATCTCTACTGGCTGATTTTGATAGTTCTAAAAGATGTTATGCACACTATAATGGCCTGGCATGATATGCCCAACCGTGCAATGACAAAAGGAACACACACACACACACACACACACACACACAAAGAATCCCTTCCACAATTCAGAACTCATGTGAGGCAGCAATAGGAGGTTAAAAACCGGTGGCTAGTTAGATCATAGGCCTTATACTATTATTCAGCTATATGAGCTTATTATGAAACTGACTTCTAATGACCAGTAGATTAGTACAACTATAATCAGAGGACTTTTTGTCATAAATTATGATTAATACAGAGACCAATGTGCAAAGCTATGAGACTCTGGATTCTCCAGGTCAAAATGGAATATTAATATTACACTTCACCTGTCCATTGTTCAGGGATCATTACATAATTCGGGGGCAGAAAGATTATAAGAGCCAGTGGATATGGTGTTTTTCAGGCAGAGTATGGAAGTCATACTTATAAACTTGTAGCAATGGTAATGACATAGACAAAACCTATGTACCATCAAGTCAGGAATACTTTCACCATGATGCAAGGGTGATTATGATGTTCCCACCTGCAGCTCAGGAGCTATTGGCCGCTGATGGTTACTGGAGGAGACTCAGTTTTCTTTAAGAATAAGGCCCCTGAGATGCTACTCATGGTTCAGTAGGATAGTCCTGCATTTATGCACAGAATATCAACACGAAGAGGACTAAGTTGGTTTAAAAATAAAATACAGAAAACTGAAGAATACTTTTGTAGGAATAGGTATTAGGATAGACTTGATCAAAACAAATTACATGATTGGATGAATAAAATATGCTATATAGAAACAATAGAATATTATTTGATTATTGAAAATAATGAAACCCCACATTTGCATCAAAATGTACAGATGTGATAAGAGAAGGTATTTTACCCGATGAAACAAAAAACAAAATAGAATCAGAAAGGTAAGTACTCTTTATATAATGTATACATATGATATATATACATACATATATATAGAGAGTAATAAAATTGGGAAGGATAGAAAATAGAAGAGGATATATGTATCAATACATGTTGGCTTTGATCCAATATTATTTACATGTAGAAAGATCATATTATACTTTATATGTACAATGAATACATTTTAATCCACAAAATAATTACTAAATTAAATATATGCGGATAGCTTGAAATATTTTATCCTTGACAATAATTGAAAATATTAGTATAATGACAGTCTTAGATATTTTGCACTGAAACCCTAGTAAGTTTCCTGGAGGAAAGAACTTTCCAGATTTCATCTTGACCTAATGATCCTATGAGGCAAGACTAGCTGACTTTATTTTTCTCAAATGAGGGATCTGAAAAGTTAAGTTTGTACAAATCTAACAATTAGGAAATAATAAACTAAAAAAATATGGTAATGGAACGTAACTCTTAATCTTTTTTTTTCCCCTGAACTGTTTCACCTGTGGAGGTTTTAAACCTTAAGAACACATTGCAATTTCGTCTTAGAAAGTAACAACACTTGTGTAGAGAGCTCCCGGTAGCAGCGCCTGGTTACCTTGCTGCGCACTTCCTGAAGGATCTGCCCTTGCTTACGAATCCTGAAGTGAGTCAACATCTGGTACCAATCCTGCATTCTGCTTTATCTATAACTGCACTACTCTATGTCATACCATCCAGTCAACATGTGTTCTTCATTATACGTATTCTCCTCATACTGAAAGAGTTATTAAGATAACATGACTCCATTTCTTCAGTTTCTGTATTGACTTTTACAATTTTAGTAGCAAATAAATTGCCTGAACAACATTAAAAATTTGGGTGAACTCATTTTTATTGATTCTGCATATGATATGCTATGAGAACATATGAAGATGTTGTAAGCCAGAGTTTATTAAAAATAAGTCCCATCCCATGAAACCAAGAAATGCCACATCTTCCAAGGCTACTGATTACATTCAAGAGAATTTTAAAAGACACACAAGAACTATAAGAACAGCTTTTCTCTGCTCATCATTTCGGAAATCTAACAGAGTTGGGGAAATAATGTTTTCCCTTCATAATCCTTGCTCATTTCATTCTATTCTACTCTTGGATGCTGCTTCTCATTCCACTCCTGGAACATGGTTGTTTTCTTTATATACATATAATTTTAATTAACTTAATTTATATATGGAAGTGTGCACATGAGGGTGGATGTCTGCAGAAGCCAAAGGAAAGCTTTGTTGCTTCTAGAGCTGGAGATACCCACAAATGAGAGTTGCCTGACAAGGTGCTGAGAATTCAACAAGAGCTGTATGTTCTCTTATCTACTCTCCAGTCCTACCATTGTCTTCTACTGGCACTCTGTCGCCTATATGTTTGGTGTGCTTTGTTCTCACTACAGCAAAAAAAAAAAAATCTATAGCTGATAGTGCTTTCAACATCCATACTTAGAGTAAGTCTCGGTTCTAGAATTGGACTTGCTAGAAATCCTTTTTCTGTCTCTATACATTGGTTCTCCATTATTGGTTATACAACATAAATATGTATACGATCATGTAAGAGAAATTGAACTCAAAGTAATAGTATACGGAGGCTAAGTGGTTCATGTAGTTGCCACAGAAGGATAAACATCATAGTTCAGATATTCCGAAGCCCAGAGTCCACGTAAATGCTGGGTGGATACAGTGATCCTTTGTAATTTCAGATTCAGAAGGTCGAGGCAAGATCCCGGGAGCAAGCTTCACTGCATAAGTGAGCTCACTATTGGATTCAGAGAAGCTGGTTACATGAATAAGGTAGAAGAGCAAAAATGAATGATTCCCAGTATGAACATCCATATATACCAGCGCTCCCATAAGAGCAGTCAGGCATACACATACACACCACACGCCAATGAATGATGTGGTGGCGAGGTGTTAAATAATATATAGTAGAACAGCTGAAAATATCCAGTAAAGTTCATAAAATTTTTGAGATTATTGTTTTAGGACATACTAATATAAAGGAAGACAGGAATGAAGGTATTTTAAAGGTTACAATATGATGCAACCTAAAGGAATACAAGTATAATAACATTCACTATGGATGGGCAAGTACCTCTGTATTGGGAAATATAGTCGTTGGGGTATATTCCCAAAGCTGATATAGGTGAGTTATATGGACTACAGTGTATCTATTTTTAGTTTTGGTGCAATACCTACACTAATTTCCATACTGAATTTGCCACTTAGCACATCTGCAACATGGGATAAATGTTACCTTTTCACCAAATTTGTGCTAGAAATTATAAAAATTTAAATATCAAAATTATTTGTCTTTCATTTCTTAGTAAAATCTAGAAAGTTCAACTTTGCTATGATAATTAGAAATTATTTCTTTTCTTAGACCTTTACTTTGGGATTGTACTGAAATTTAAATGATCTGGCCTGGTTTTATTTTAGCTTAAATAGGGAAAAGTAAACTGAACCTCTGGTGAATATATTCTGTAAAACATGTTACAAACCTCGAGAATGATAAAAGTCTTAATGAATAGTTACAAGACATTTGAGTACTGTGAGTATTTAGGTATCACCTAAGGCAGGTACAACTGCTGTAGGAGTCATGTGAAATGATTTTGGAGCCATGACATACCTAAGTAAGTTATAAGCCTTATCACTAGTTTCATTATCGTGACTACTGAGTTAATAGAATCACCATGATCTTTGTTCATACCTGTCCACATTTACTTTCTCTTTGTTGCTTTCTAAATATGTTCACCACACCTTGAACAGACAGAGAAATAATAAAACTGAAATTAGACAGACAGAAGAATGTTCACAAAACAAAATGTCCAGTGATGAGAGAGGGTTGAAAAATATAAAGAGATAATACATGTAGATCTCTCTGTTCTCTCCTGCCCTGTGTGGTGTCAAATGCTCAGTACTGGCACTGACTTCCCTATAATCATCTTGAGCCATAGATTGCTATAGGTGAATCTTCATCAGAAACAATCCTTCCATTGTTTTATATTTATTTCTTGAATATAAGTATATTTGAGCCTATATAGCAGCTTCATATTAATGTATCTTGCAACTTGCCAGCTGTGTATCATTGCCAACCTGCATTCTAAGTTAGTGCTGTTCTTTTGATTCATGCCTGCCACGAAACTTCAAGAGTTGCTATGACAGAGGACCTCTGCATCAGCTGAGCAATCAAATTGCATATATTGCTGGCTCCCAATTGACAAAAAAAAATTGTTTTGTCGAACATGTATATTCTTTTTGTCTTTTGTTGTACTATTTAATTGAGTCATGGTAAACATCACAATGAAACCATAGATAATACTTTTGACTTTCTTCAGTGTTCTATTTTCTTAAGTAATGATGGAATAAAATTCAAAGCCAATAAACAAACAAACAACCCCCCCCCAAAACATATCTACATCACCACTCAGCCTGGGGAATGGAAGCAAAATATGCAATACACATGTCTCCAACATTTGTAACTCAGATGAGGCAAAGGAATTGTGAGTTTTTTGGGGTTTTCTTTTGTGACAAGATTTTACATTTCCTATAAGGGTGGAGGGTAAAACAAGCATGTGTTAATGATTTAGTTCATTATTATAAATTCTGTATAAAGGAATTGCAGTAAGAATCTTGGACATTATTCTCAAATGAGGATAGAAGGGATCAAGCATACGTTTACACAAATGTGTTCAATGTCAAGGTCATTTTTTAAATATTAGCTTTTAATATTTATAGAATCTTTCTTTTTAAAAAATGTTATCGGGATTTTAATCCCCCCCCCTTTTACATCTTTTGGACTAAATGTAGGTCACATATAACAAAAGTATGTTTCTAGAGAAAATATTTCTAGTGCAGAAAATTTTCTCACAAAGTATTAAAAAGAAAGAAGCCCTTGTTTTCTATTAGATGATTATCATCTATAAAGCAATCTCTTCATTAAATAACTTCTACATTAGAGCTCCATTGTGATATTAAAAAGAAATAATCTGCTGTAAATCTCAGAAATATGCCATTATTGTATTGAACATATATCCAAAAATGATACAATAAAATTTTTTATGTCTAAAAACATGCAGATACTAAATACACAACATAATCATAATGAACAGACACATATAAGCAGAGTTCAACAGGTAACAATGATTAGCGACTATACATCCACAAATAAAATCAGTGATGGTTGAGAGAATCTGCCCTTTGGACTACTTCCAACCTACTTGCTAATTTAAAGTAAATATGTTCAATCAAACTACATAATATGAATATATGTACTCCTTCAGGACAATACATTTTAAACTCAAGAAAAATATTTAAATAAAATATGTATCAAAATCTGCTTGAATGGGAACCGAATAATTATCTCATCTTAACTTTTATTTCTGAGATTTTGTTCAAGTCATGTTTTGCTCTCATTAATCAATGTTATTTCTTCTCAAAAAATAACTCAGTTGAACCATTAAACAATCTACGTTTGAACTGCCAGTATTCTGATAACATCTGAAGATAGTTTTATGCAACATGTAGGCCTCGTTTTTTGTTAAGGGCTCGATAAAGAGTGAAGATGAATGGGAAAATTTAATGAAAAGCCTGGGTTTCAGCCTTGAAATGGCCTTGCCCTCAGAACAAATAAAGGTCAAACTGTGAGGCATGTCCACATATCTTATAAACTACATTGAAAGTGCTGAATTTAGAAAAGCTACTTTGCATACTAAAATTGTGACAAGAACAGAAGTTGGCACAAAAATCAATATATTCATGTGACAGACACTGTAATAAAAATAGAAATAAAGTGGGAGAATTTTGAGCAAATTTATTATAAATTTGCGCTAGCATGCTAATAGCTAAGAGTAACATGTCTATAAATACGTATTTTCAAATAGGTCCTTTAATTTGGCACTTTATTATTCTCAAAAATAATAAATAGAATATTTCTGATTTCCCTGTCTTTATGTGAGATCTAATACCAGTGTGCATCTTAAAATATCTGTTTCTCCTGATGTGAGAATAACCAGGCCTCGGTGTACCACGTGAGAATTCCTGGAGCTTGTGCCTGATGCTACATTGTGGAATGCTCACTATGGCTTGGGCCCCTGGCACTGAGAATCACTTCATCGTTATGCTACATTTCACAAATTAAGAAACTGAGGCATACAACAATTAACCTATTTGTGGTAGGTCACCAGGAGCATCTGTAGTGAATATCCAATTATGATTCAAAGATCAGACCAGGAGAATTCAATACCACTAGTTCTCTCAGCCACATGACATCCTATTTCTTGGGTCATGACACCATACATATAAATGCTTCTGTACCTGGGTATGTATGTATGTATGTATGCATGCATGTATATATGTATGTATGCATGTATGTATGGCTTCAAAGATAGGAAAAGCTATGTAAAACCATAAAGTACATATATGGCCATTGCATGACTTCCTTGAGCAGATATGAGATCACTCTGACCATCTTTGGAACTAGAACAGTGACAGAATGTTTTAGGTTGGAAAAAATATCAAAATTCACAAAATAATACTTTTAAGAGAATTTCACTTAATTACAGATTTGTGCTTTTCAAAACTTTAATGTCCTTATGAGAGTTCTTTATTAGCACAATCCAATAATCTATAATACAACCTTGACGGACATAAATGTATACATTTATTATCAAAATGATGATTGGAGTTGTATAATTTAACCATTGTGGTTTTTGAAGTCACTGTGTGTTACCAAATATGGTACTGGCTTGAATTTGAGAACAGAGTTCAAGGAAGGTTTCCCTATTATTGAAAATCAACTAAAATTAAGGCAAATATCATATCTATATAATTTATAGATGTATATGATATTGAAAGAGTAACATCTACATATAGAAGAATATAAATGAATATTAAAATATATAATTTTTATATTTTATGCTTAAAAGTATATCTCATTTGCAGTAGGCTTATAGTATTCAGTACTTAAATTTATAATTTTTGTACTAATATTTGATGCATTTAACAGAATAGTGACATTGTCACTATAGCTGCTTAATCCTACTTGAGCAGATTTAAGCACACAAAGAATGAAGGAAATAAGAAAGTTAGGAAATATCATCCTGTTTTTCTAACAACAGATTACTCTGTTTAATTCCCAGCGAAGTCATCATCTAATCATCCATAAATGTGGAGTTTTGATAGATTTAAGAATTGGGAACAGTGGCAATGTACCCTCGGCAAATGTGTTTTACACTTTCTAGTTTAGGGGTGACTTGGTTGTGTATCTACTAGTAATTTAATTCCAGTCTTTGTCTTCACACTGTCAGTCACTCTCCTTACTCTTCCGGTCCTACTAGGTGGCGTTTACATACTCCAATCTAGAATGTGTCATGAATAAGTGCAGCAGCATCCAGGCATCCACAGTACCTGTACAGACACTTCAGACTCCGTGTCGAGATGACTTCTTATCTTACTCAATGTTATCGATCAGGAGAAAACGGTCAAAGTAGCAGGGTAGGGAGATCAGAAGTGTGCCTTCCCTGTCTCTGCCTTCTTCCTTATTTCTTTTGCTCCACCTCCACACCTCTACATCTTTTCAGTCCCTGAAATCCCACAATAAAACAAACAAACAAACAAACAAACAAACAAACAAAGGCAGCAATAGAAGCTGTGCAAACTGACCAGTTATCAGACAGAAGCAGATGGGATTCTTAGAGGACACTCAGAATACAAATGTTCCCAGTGACACAGGTTTTCCTGACTTAGACCCATCCCTGTCTCCTTCCTTGGGTGGTGATAACACTTTGCTTCTCAGTGTTTCTGCCTTTTGTTTTCAAAGATCGTTTTATTTATTTTGCCCTTTGTTCAAATTTAATGTAGTTAAGCATGTTTAAAATACAAAGTTTGTACTATCTTCAAATCATCCCTCACAAAAATGTTCTAATGAAGTGAAGATACACATTAATTCAATTGTGATGCATTAAGTATACTGCCACCTTAAATTGATTATTTTTTAAGTTTAAATCTGGAATCAAGAGATAGGAATTCTCATCAAATATTTCTGGCTTTGCTCTTCTGAACACAAATCTCTGTCTCTTTCTCCCTGTTTCTCTCTTGTGTGTGTGTGTGGGGGGGTGTGGGTGTAGTGTAGTGTAGTGTTTGTGTTTATCTATCTCTATCTCACCTCTGTCTGTGTATTTCTCTGTGTCTCTCTGTATCTCTTCATCTCAGTCTCTGTCTGTCTATCTGTCTGTCCGTCTCTCTGACAATATATTTGGAGTTGGGACTCCCATAGTATGATAGTATGAACAGTAGTAAGAAGTGTTGGAAAAGTGGGACTCAATTTGCCGAGCTGTGTTCATAACAATGACCTTGAAACTGCTTTCAGCATCTAGATCTAAACTCACTGAATAAAGACCTCCAGTAACCTGAGTGAGAAAGTGGCTCATATGGGAATAAGCTCATGCAGAATTAAGTCATTAATATCTGTAGGCTGGGATAAATATCCTAAGTGTAAAAATTAGCATTCATGCCAGACGTGAAATAACTGTTCAATAAATCTGCTGGATTTAAAACAAAACATCCCTCTTTAATGCAATAGAAAGAATTTAGATAACAATTCCCAGTCCCATTTTTTTGTCTACATAAAATGAAGACATATCTTTTCAACTCCATTCTTAGAAACACCCAGAATCCTTCGAATAGCTCGTCTCAATGCGACAGCACAGAAGGAAACACTAGTGCTCACTCAAGTCTTCTTGATTTTATTTTAGCCAACTTGTCTTTAGCGTTTTCAAAGAGAAAGGAGATTGTTAATAAATCCTTCAGCGAAAATCTTTCATATGCCTTTGACAGTTCTGGTTTTTCTCAAGCAAAAGAAGAGGTTTCTTTCTGCTCCCAGAAAAGCTCATACTCTACATACACACATATACACACACACACGCACACATGCACACATACACACATGCACACATACACACATGCACACATGCACACATACACACATGCACACATACACACATATACACATGCACGCATACACAAACACATAAACACACACACACACATGCACACATACACACATACACACATACACACGCACACATACACACATACACACGCACACATACACACATACACACATATACACATGCACGCATACACAAACACATAAACACACACACATGCACACATACACACATACACACACACACATACACACATACACACATATACACATGCACGCATACACAAACATATAAACACACACACAAACATGCACACATATACACAAACACATAAACACACACACATACATGAACACACATATACACAAACACATAAACACACACACATACATGAACACACATATACACACACACATGCACACATATACATACACACATGCACACATACACACATACACACACACATACACACACACATACACACACATATACACATACACATATACACACACACGCACACACACACACGCACATACACACATACATACACACATACTACACACACACACACACACACACACACACACACACACACACTTTACACACAGGTAAGAGTGACTCAGCCTTCAAATGTCAATTACTCAGGTCTAGTGTGGATTATCATCTCGTCCCATTTTAGTTGGTTTGGAAATTTAATTTAGGTCTGGCTGTTTTCTTTTTCCTTTTCATACATTTCCTACATTGGTCACCGACCACAATATTTTAATTTTCCTTTGTTTTTTGTTTTTTGTTTTTGTTTTTGTTTTCCTTTTTTTCTAGGCACTGTCTCCTTCTTCGAGTAGACTCCTTGCTTGTCCATCGCTGACTTCTGAAAACTGACCACTTATCTGGTAAACAAGAACAGCAGAGTAAATGCCGTTTAAATGAATTACTGAATCTAAAGAAGGAAGATTTGCTTAATCCTTTCCTGCTTTTTTCTTCAATTTTCTTTTTTAAAATCATTAATTCAACTTATAATTTGCAAGGCTTTTTAGTGAAATCTGGAATAATTTAATTTCATTTATAATTTGAAAATGTAAGGGACATTAAATTTTTCATCGTCTCAAGCAAACAAACAGCTAATAATGGAGTGTTCTTGTTTTTAATCATTGTCTGGGACTATGTTAAGATGATAATGCTTATTCTTAAGTATGGAGTGCTCAGCCTGCGAATACAGAGGCTCTCTTGCTGTGGTTTAAGCATTGCTTTTGATGGAAGAGTTGCCAATTAATCAGGGTCCCATGAATTCGTGTGCTGTGTATCCTTGGCAGCCTTCCCAGATGTGATCTGATAGTATTCTGTTAAACTGGTGGCTAAGATTATGTCTCAGCTATTGATAAAATGTTTGAAAAATATCAGGTCTTGAGACTGACCTCTGTGGGACATTTCTCAATATGTGATCCTATGTGGTCATGTAACAGCTGAGCAGCCTTTGGAGATATGACCTTCCTGTAGTTGTATGGTGACTTATAAAACTTATTAGTAAAAAGTGGTGTATAAGTCTGTATTAGAAGCCTTACTAAAACCTACATATATTAGTTCTATTTGTCAGAAAACTAAGAAATTAAATTGGAGAAGGGAGATTATCTTTTATATAATCTTATTACCTTATGGTTAAACACCTGTGTTTTTAAAGTGCATGCTAGTTAATAAATAAAATATATGTTAAAATCCTTAAAATTTTATAATTATATTTAGCAGTAAACCAAGTATCAGAATTATGTGAACTAATGGTTACTTAAAAGTGCTTTTCATAGAGGATGCTCTATGTGCTATGGTTTATTATTCTACTGCAAAATGCCCACCTCATAGGTTCATATGCTCATGCTTCCTCAATGGACAGGCCAGATGCCCTCTTCCCAGAATTTCCTTCCTTACGTATCGATCACCTACTCTCCCTGAAAACCATCTTGTCTATGTGTATCAATTCAGTTTTTCTTAACTGTTTCTATTGTTGAGAAACATTTCTTCACACATGGTAGATTATTATCTAACAGGTAGAATGCCTTAGTTAGTCACCATGTGGTTGCTAGAAAATGAACTTGGGATCTCTGGAAGATGAGCCAGTGCTTTCAACCTCTGAGCCATCTCTCCAGTCCCACCTTTCAAAACCTTAATAGTTCTCCATATTTTATCTATTCTTACTCATATGAAATATGACAATTTGAAGCAATTCATAAAATGAAGTTTCCTTACAGAGCTTGGATTTTTATCGGACCTAATGACTACAATGGGTAGGAATTTTGACAAGAAAGATCTAAAGGCAAGCTCTTTCCAGTTAGGACATCAATCTTCACAACTTTCCCTGAATACATTCCTTCTTCTTACCCTAAACGCCACAGCCAATGAGTACAAACTTAATTCAGTGAAATTCAATTTAGTCTCACACATTATCTAGTACACTTTATTTACAGGAATAGTCTGAACCATTGGGTACAAGTCAGTAAACCAAACAGATGAAGCTCTCTGCCAATTTAATACTTGGCTCCTCCACTAGAATTCTCGTGTAGAACCTAGCTTATAACCTTATATAATATTTGCAAAATCTTTCTCATTTTATAGCTTAACCTCTAACTTTAAAGGACTTTGTCTTCCATGATTGCAACATATTGCCTCATAAACTTGTTCAAAACTCTCTAAAAAGAGATATTCATGTCCGTGTCTCAGATTATACCTAACATTGTAGGTATTTTAAAACATTTTCGTTAAAATTATTTATGCTCCTTTTAGAAGTTGGAGTGATGATACTCTATTCAAAATTATAGGTGCTGATAAACTGCAATTACTTATATTAGGAATATTTTTTCATGACCCTTTCTAGTAAATGCTAAGTGCCTTGAGAATCATGAAGTTAAATATCAAAACCTGAACAATGTCAAGAAATACTAATCAGAGCTTGGAGAAGGAGAAATGGGCAAAAGGACCCACCCTTAACAAAGAATCTATCTGTGGCTGACTGATGCTGAAAGATGGAAAACCAGTGCTCTTCAGTGGAATGACACTGGGTGTGTCAGTCATACTCCAGGGCAGGCCTCACCCTCAGAAATAATTAGCTAACATAAAAGGGTTTGTGTGTGTGTGTGTGTGTGTGTGTGTGTGTGTGTGTGTGTGTGTGTGTGTATGTATTGTGTATGTGTATATGTACTCGTATGCATGTCCATATGAAGTTGTGGTTGTGAGTGTGTCATGTATGTGTGTGCTATGTATGTGTTTATGTCTGTGTAGTGTGTATATATGTGTGTGTATGTATGTGCATGTATGTGATGTGTATGTATGTGTGTGTGTTGTATATGTTTGTGTGTCTGTGTAGTATGGTTATATGTGTATGTATGTATTGTGTTCATGTGTATGTATATGCATGTGATATGTGTATATGTGTGCATAAGTATTGTTTATGTCTGTGTATGTCTATGTATGTGTATTGCATGTATGCATATGTATGTTTGTGCATGTATATTTTAAAGAGGGAAAAAGAACAGTAAGTTGAGCAGTGAAGGAGAGAGGGTGATCTAGGACAAGTTGAAGGAGGGACAAGAATATAACCACATAAATTGTACAAATTTTTTTTAAAAACTCTGTTTAGTCTCTCCCACTTCTCTGTGATTCTTGAAGTGAAAGACGTTTACCACTAAAGGCTTGCCTGTTATGTTGAACTTAATAATGAAAGCATAATTACAGACAGGTTTCTTTCAAGGCTCTATATATCTTAATTTTTGAGACAGGGTCTCCCATGGAAATGGTACCTCCAAAATGAGACTAGATTGTCTTCCCAGTGAGATCCATGACTACACCTGCCTCTGCCTCTCTAATGTGAGGTTTTAGGTCCACCCCAGCACCTGGCTTTTATGTGAGTGGTGGAGATCCAAACTCAGGTCCTTATGCTACAATGCCACTCCTCATCCACCATGACAACAGTCATGATCTGTTCTTTGACATCAGAAATACTCATGGCACAGTTTATCACAGTTAGAAACACAAATCCAATAAACATACATCCTGAAGAACACCCTGCACACCTTAAAAAAAAAAGAAGATAAGAATTATTCAGTCAGAAGACAATGAAATCTAGCCTCCAACCTTTCCAAAGCCTAGATTTTCCATATTTTGTATGCTAATGACTAATCAAATCACAATCAGTATGCATTTTAAACCACAATGCAAATACTGAACTTCATTTAATGATGTAAATATGTGATAATAATTATGGAAATTTCCTTGGGTGAAGGACAGCAAAGCATCAGTCATGTGGTACCTATTTGTTTGGTCCTAAGTGCCTCCACATGCCCAAATCATGCTTGGGAAACTGTCATTTGGGTTTCGAGGCATTTTGCTTTGTTTTCATTTGGTTTGGCTTTCATTCTCATTGGTGCAAAACCATATAGGAGCAGGTTATAGTGAACATGTTAATCTCCTTAATGATGTTTGCCTATTTTTGTGATAATTTCTTATAATTCTCTGCATAGCTATGTATTGCTAGGGCTGCTTCGTTTCTGTATTAGATCTTCAATATTTAAGAGGATCTCCCATGCTGATAAGGAGACTGAATCAGATGGTCACGGCATCCTGGGAGTGTTGTTTAGGTTGCTCAGTTACACAGTCATTGAGTTTTCCGTTTGAAAGTGGGACTGAGCTGTTTTGCAGTCTGCCTGATAAGAGTAGCAGGCTTCTGCAGGAGTTAAGTTAGCTTCCCGGTAAGGCTATGTTTTATCTCAGTAAGGACCATTTCCTGCAGCTCTTCCACCTTGAATTAGAGGTGAGCAAGATAATCTTATCAATAGTTCAAAGCAAATCCAGCCTCAGATTTCAAATTATGAGAAAGCACTATATACTGCCGAGTGATCTCTCATGCATAATTTAAATTATTCCTACAACTCTGCTAAGCAAATTCAGAGGTTTTAGTTTTTCAGATGAAAAAAAACTGAGAGACATATGGTTTTATTATTTTGATTTACTTTAATGGAAAAGTCACAATATTTACATATTTTTGTTAGAAAATTACATTTTTCTTATAAGCTGATAGTCGAATATCCTATAATATACAATATAAGTCTCAAACAATAGATAAATGCATAATATACATCCTAACAATCTACTACAAGAATTTTACTTAACTTTCTTTAACTTTTTCTATGCACAATTCATATGTGTTTTCTTTATATATTTGATATAGATATTTTTCTGCTGAAACAAAGCAGCAGCAGCTATACATAGCGATGCAGATATCAGAAAGAATTGTAGAAAATTTTAGCAACATAGGCAAACACCACTACATAGTTGAACATGTTCACAATAACCTCCTATAAGGTTTTGCATTGATGAGAATTTAAAACTCTGAATACGTGAAATGAAATGGTAAATAGATAATATTTTTTCATACTACCACTAAAATTATTTCCTTTCACTTTTAATTATGCTTATATTTTTGTGTCATAGTAATTTTGTAGGTATATGTTGTCATCTTTTAATTTTTCACTACTAAAAATAATACTATATATAAGCATATTTGTTTATCTTTTTCATTTCCAGATAGTTTTATTTTTGGTTTATAAAAATACTAATACACACACATATGTATGTGTGTATATATATATATATATATATATATATATATATATATGTATATATATATATCTTAATTAGTAATACATATTATCAGATTAAATACTGTTTAAATGTATATAGGATAATTAAAATATAGATGATATTTTCTAAATTCCCTTTGTAAAAATACCACTATAGACCATCTAAAGGTAACTGATAAATATGTATGCTTAAGTGATAATCTCATTGAGTAAACAACTATGATATTCACATTGTAAAACATGTAAGGTAGATACATGGAAATAAGGGAAATTAAAGAGAAATAAGTATTGTTAAAACTAAAGTATTCCATCATCACCATATGAGATTTTTCTCCATTGTTTTATAATTACAGAAAGCATTTGACATTTTTACCTTATTATTTTTTATCAAAATGGATACATATTCTTCAAGTGGTAAAATTAATGAATATGTAAATAAGTTAATCCTATTTACAAAATATAGTAACAATAAATTTGAGGCTTAAACTAAAGTCTCAGACTCAAAGTTCATGCCATTATTAGTCTGCAACATTTTCCAGAGTGAGAAGGCAATGCATTCATGTCTGTGGTCTAGTCTGTATTATCCTGCTTGATTATAAATGATATACAGAGAGATAGATTTGATATATGGCTTCTTATAACACAATGTGCTCTTGTGAATGTAATAATACATTTTCCTGTAAAGGGGCTATAATTCAGCTGATTGATTTTCCCCTCATGGGACACACTGAACAGTGGTGTCAATGTCGCAGATTTTGAAGGAGACATCTTAGAATCCAAATATTGAGTTTCTCTAAAAGGCAATCAGCAGGAATAGTATCTTTTCAGTAAATCTAAGCTGTTGCTGGAGTTGTGAAGAATGTTAACATGGACATTAATCAAACACTTCGTAGAGCATACAATCATGGAGGAGTTACCAGGAATTAAGGAAAGATGTGGAAGCATAGTACAGATAGACATCACTCCTGTTACTTATTGCCAATGTCTGGGAGTAGTTGAGCAGGACCCTATTGGGTTCTGATAAATTCAGTTACATGAGTCCATGAGTCCAGTTGTTACATTTTCTTTTTCTTTCTTTCTTTTTTTTTTTTAAATGTTTCAGCTAATTTTATTTGCACACCAGTGAGATGGCTCAGTAGGAAAGGTCTACAGAATGCAATACTGGCAACCTGGCCTTGATCACTGTATAAAGAAAGGCCAAGTAGATCCTTGAATGTTGTCACCTAGTCTCCACATATCTTTCATGTCTTAAAAACCCATAACACATCACACACACACACACACACACACACACACACACACACACACCAGAAATGTTTTATCAAAAATATATGTCATTGCTGTTGCATTTTTGGTCTAAATCTGTCTTTATCATAAGTGTATCCAGCCTTTGGAATACTTCAATATTAAATTTAAAATGTGTAATGAATATTGAGAATTTATTATGCTTTTTTATCTTATTCAATTATTGTTTGGTGCTCTTTAAGCAATTGTATGTTAACTTGGTCATAAATTCCATAAACCCACCTATGAGAGTAAACTGTACATAGACACTAAATGAACTAAACACACTTGAGTGCAGAGACTAACTGAATTTTTCTGAAGTATGCATTTGTTTCAAAGATGTAAATGTCTAGTCCCTGAAACTATTTATTTATTGCAACATCAGGAATTTTATTATACCAATTGCATCTTTATAAGCCTAAAACACTCTTTTTAAAACAAAGTCCCATGAATAGTCATCAAATAGAAGCTGTAGGTCATAGGTGTGTTTTAATAAAAAGGCAATAGATATCATTAAATTATGTCAGAGTTCCATGAATTCATCATGGCTGGACATTCTACAGCTGTTTCTTGACACAGTTTTTGGGACATGCTAATCTGCATTGAAAGCAATGCAGTCACCACAATTGTAAATGTTGCCAGATCTTTGTTTCTTCTTTTTCCGTCTTTGAATAATTGATCTAAGATATAAACATTTTAGAATGGATTTGCCTGAGCCATCTGAGATGGTTTTGTATATATCACAAACCCACAATCTACAGGGCTCATTTGATTTTAAAAACCAGATTTTTTTTTTTTTAATCCACAAAATGTTCTAAGTTCTGGAAGACTTCAGAACATGTTAAAGATACCAGGATTTTGCAACATACTGCAACACCCTGGAAACCTGTGTCATTGAAAATGGTTGCAGAAAGTAATTATGGGTGAAGGTAGGAAATGTCACGACAATAATCTCCATTGTTTTACTTTTTCCTTTTGCATTCTTCCTCTGGAGCAATATGTCAGACACATTAGAGGATTTCCGATTTCTATGTAGAGACAGGGATAAATGCATAGGAGGGATCATTTGCAGCAGCTGGCCATCTCCACACCCATGAGCATGTCCCTAGTCGGCTAGGTACTTGTGGAGGAAGGATCGAGTGTGCACGTGGAGAGCACCTGACATGCATTATTGTAAATCCTCAGCACATGACTGCACCGAACTTGTTTTGCATTATATTGCATTATGAACATTGTTGGTGTATTACTGAAGTATATGTTGAAAATATTTTAATGAGAAATCTGTTATTGGTTTTAAAAGTCCTTGATGGATTGGTTTAGGAGCTTATATTAAAAAGACTATATGTTCATAGCAGCCTTATTTATAATAGCCAGAAGCTGGAAAGAACCCAGATGCCCCTCAACAGAGGAATGGATACAAAAATTGTGGTACATTTACACAATGGAGTACTACTCAGCTATTAAAAAGAATAAATTTGTGAAATTCCTAGGCAAATGGATGGACCTGGAGGGCATCAACCTGAGTGAGGTAACACATTCACAAAGGAACTCACACAATATGTACTCACTGATAAGTGGATATTAGCCCAGAAACTTAGAATACCCAAGATATAAGATACAATTTGCAAAACACATGAAACTGAAGAAGAACGAAGACCAAAGTGTGGACACTTTGCCCCTTCTTAGAATTGGAAACAATCACCCATGGAAGGAGTTACAGAGACAAAGTTTGGAGCTGAGACAAAAGGATGGACCATCTAGAGACTGCCATATCCAGGGATCCATCCCATAATTAGCCTCCAAACGATGACACCATTGCATACACTAGCAAGATTTTGCTGAAAGGACCCTGATATAGCTGTCTCTTGTGAGACTAGGCTGGGGCCTATCAAACACATAAGTGGATGCTCACAGTCAGCTATTGGATGGAGCACAGGGCCCCCAATGGAGGTACTAGAGAAAGTATCCAAGGAGCTAAAGACATCTGCAACCCTGTAGGTGCAACAACATTATGAACTAACCAGTACCCCGGAGCTCTTGACTCTATCTGCATATGTATCAAAAGATGGCCTAGTAGGCCATCACTGGAAAGAGAGGCCCATTGGACAAGCAAACTTTATATGCCCCAGTACAGGGGAATGCCAGGGCCAAAAAATGGGAAAGGGTGGGTAGGGAAGTGGGGGGGAGGGTATGGGGGACTTTTGGTATAGCATTCTAAATGTAATTGAGGAAAATACATAACCATAAAAAATATTTAAAAAGACTATAAAATTAGTTGTATATAATTTTGATATAGATTATTCGTCACAAAAATTAAATACGCAATTGTTATCAAATTAATTGATTATAGCAGACAGTTTCTTTGAACAGATATCATAACTCTACTACTTTGGTCCTTGAAAGGAGCTACCAGTATATTAAACATATAAAGTAAACTGAAGTAGTTGGCATTAAAATTAAAAGACATCCATCAGATTTCTTTATAGACAGATTTGGTGTCATGTCCTTTCTGAGAATATGCAATTGATGTCTGCATTTTTTTGTACTAACAAAGGGCATATACCCAAAGAATGTGACAGTTACTTTGATGATGGCTTTGCGATAAGATCATGGGACCTCTCCTGTGACTCCTTTTTCAACCACTGATATCTTCCGGTGCTTCAGAACTCAGTATCTTAGAAATTTTTCTTTAATTTTAAACTTCTACCAAATTGATGTTAGAGGTTCTGAGACTGGAGATGTTTATTAAACTAAAAGATCTTTGCTCCTATTTTGAGGTCCTGGGTAATATGGGTAATGAGAGGTACAGAAGCCTCTGTATCTACTAGAAACTCAGCAAGGCTTCACAAAGGCAATTCTCTAGAATGCTGTGACATAATGTAGGCCTTATCACCCAGAAGCCTCTATGTCCACCAGCCCTTAGAAGACACCCACACAGCCATATAGCTATGATCACATATATGTGTTTAGACCACAGGATCTGAGGTGAAGCAAAATACATGAAAGTGATAACTATGAAATCATTTCAAGAGTTTCGGTATGAGAACACCTTGAAATAAGATTGATCGTTATGTGTTTTGTTACGAATGTATGCCAGCAACACACATCTGACTAGTGCTGTGCTCCTCTGCACAGAGACAGCTCATTGTCGCTTTATATCACTCCTTGTGCCTTTTCTTGGGCTCCATTGTCCTGTTTTTCTTTCTTTTTTTCTATTCTGGTGTGCTCATTTTTGTTCTCTTAATTTCTTTTATGATTTTCCATCATACCATGCTTGCTTTCTAATGAGAGACAAAGGATGGATCTGCAGGCAGGGAGAGAGGGTGAGAAACTGAGAGGTCAGGGGAAGCTTTAATCAGGATATATTATATGAGAAAAAATTCTATTTTCCATAAAGAGAAGAATGAAAACAACAAAACTATTGTAACTATGAATTACCTCTTTAATGCTCCAAAATGATAAAATGATTGCAGATATATTATAACTCACTTTTTCTTCAAAAATATTTCATTCAACTTCCTTATACTACAAGTAAAGGAAAGATTAACAATGCCACCATGTCAACCTTATAATGGGGACTCAACAACAACAACAAAAAGTGAGAATATTTTATTCTCATTTTCAATATGGCATGGCACTAAAATATGTGTCTATCTTCCATCTATTTATTCTACTATATAGAGAATGATAATTACAGAAATGATGTTTTTTTTTTCTAAAGAAAATCCAAAATGTTCGATTTTCAAAATGAAGGACTCAGTAGCCAGACATGGTGTTAAAAGCCTGCTAGCTCAGAAAGGAAGCAAAGATACCCAGCTGAGCTTCCTCCTCCACTGACTTCCCAGAAGGAAACAGCTCTTTCTCCTTCTCCAATCTGTCTTTAAAACTCTTCACCCAATGTCACTCCTTTTTCCTTCACGGGTTTTCTTATGTTCACTCCCTGTCAACTGGCTGCTTGCTCTGCCTCTTGACCTATCATTGACTTTATTTAGCTCTTGTTTACAAACAGCTCTTGGGTTAAAGGTGTGTGCTAGGGCTGAGCTACAAGACAACAAGAAACAAGTTTTTCCAATTCACAATCTCTGGGTTCACAATGTGATCAAATATCAAAATGAAGACATAATTAGGATGAAAAAAAAACACGTTTTAATCACACTGCTATATAAAACAGCTGAAGATTCAGAAGGCATGTTTACTGTGCATCTGCTTTAGCCAGTAATTGTAGATAGATAGAACAAGTAGCTCATTAGGAAAGAAAAGATAAGTGCCTCTCCTATTTTAACTAGGCAAGTAGAGTTAATTTGTTTTTCTGCTACCATTAGTTGTATTTGGGGCCATAAGCCATTGGTTGATGCCTATCCACATCTCTTTACTCATTCCACCAATGCAGATATTACTATCCACTGGAAATATTCTCATATGTAAGCCAGAAGATGATGTGTAATCAGCCAACTAGGTACCATCTGATACAGACAGCTTGACATATAATATTAGCCATCAACCTGACTAAGAATATAACCTTATATGGGCCATAACATGGATACAGTAAGAATCATAAAATGGGTGATTATCCAAGATGATTCTAATAATTCTAAATGTGATCAGAAGGTTCCTCTTAGGAGAGATATAGAGAGGGGAATTTTATATAGAGAGAAAAGAAAGTGTCGTAAATATTAAATATATTCTTATAGTTATTGAAAACATTCTTTTATTACTATTTTCACAAAGGCCAAGCAAGTTTTGCTTGACTAACAGATTTTTCTTTGTATTTCCTTATATGTTTGTGTGTATATTAAAAATAAAGAAAAATATTCCTACTGATATCTGTGAATTGAGTTCTACACTACCATCAGGAAACATACTATTTATCAATATTAAATTTACACATCTATTTTGCTCTTGGTATTCACACCAAGAAGTCCAGAGCCAGCCATTAACCTTAGAGTGCTTGCTAACCTCACAAGAGCAAGTTATGTCTTGTTATTGCTATCCTTATTACTGCTAATGGTTTTTATTTCTCTCCTCTCATCTCCACTTCTCTACCTTCCTTTCTCCAATCTGCCTTCATATTTTAGTCAATTTTTTTCTCCAAAAAAAGAGAGAGATGTTTGCAACTTTTCTACTCATTCTATTTTGTGTGATGATAATATTTTTGATCAAATCCTGCCCATTCCTCAACTCTAGATTGGTTATTTATTTATTTTAATGTGTAGCAATTTGCTTTATTGTAAGATGTCTAACTTCTTACAGATAATTTGTTGTTCCCAGAGAAGTGTGGCCCCATCCCAGACCTGCTATGATATTTTCTCCCCTTTCCACTTTCTAAGAAAAACAGTAAAGTCAACAGCATTCAGCATCACCTGCTGTATTTTTTCAATGTTTGTTTTGCATAATAAGAGGATAAATATATAGATATACAATAGAAATATAGCATGTGTGATTCATGACCACTACAATTAAATGAGTACCTTACTAAATCGAATAGCAGAAAGCTTTAGTTTCATGGTGAATTTAAGTTGTTATGTTTGCACAGGTCCTTCAAATATAGGATATTTAAAATATTACACATGCACAAACTTCAATTAAAGTATTTTCTAATACAAATGCTAGAATTACTGGAACCTTCAGAAAAATAGGAATCTCCTTCTTGGTGAGGGGTTCTGGACTCACTCCATTATCTCTTGAGGGGTTAAGGTAACTGTGACATTTTTGTTTTGGTCAGGTATTAAGACAGAGTTTCATGTGCCAATTCATAAAAATGGACAGCTATGCTCATTGCATCATGCATACCTAGAACATTTCTCTGAGCATGAGGTGCTGTTCAGTAGCATCTACTCACAGTAGAGCTTTGCAAAGGGAGACTTACTCCTTTCAAACTCTGATGTCATTTTGTCAACTAAGTTTGTATTAATATCAAGACCCCTTTGTTGTCATTTCAGACTCCTCATCTCAAGAAACTCTGCTCTCTCTGCTCATCCATAAGAGCTGTCTCTTGTCAGAGTATGCCTGGGCCTAGCAAACATAGAAGTGGATGCTCACAGTCGGCTATTGGATGGATCACATGGCCCCCAATGAAGGAGCTAGAGAAAGTACCCAAGGAGCTGAAGGGATCTGCAACCTTATAGGTGGAACAACATTATGAACTAACCAGTACCCCGGAGCTCTTGACTCTAGCTGCATATGTATCAAAAGATGGCCTAGTCGGCCATCACTGGAAAGAGAGGCCCATTGGACACGCAAACTTTATATGCCCCAGTACAGGGGAACGCCAGGGCCAAAAAAGGGGAGTGGGTGGGTAGGGGAGTGGGGGTGGGTGGCTATGGGGGACTTTTGGTATAGCATTGGAAATGTAAATGAGCTAAATACCTAATAAAAAATGGAAAAAAAACAAAACAAAAAAAAACAAAAACAAAAAAAAACAAAAAAACAAAAAAACAAAACAAAACAAAAAAAGAAGTGATTCTTTACCAGTTAAGGTTTCACTTTGACATTGCAGCTTTTCAGTCCCATCTACAACCTTCACCGGTCTTCTTGGTAAATTATCACAATTGAAATTTCTTTATCTACCAACAGATATTGAATTTGTTAAAAAGTTACGTAAGAAAAGTGCATCAAAATCTCCTCGGTTCCTCAAATTGGTGATAGGATGAGCCACTGCTGTATTTTGTGGCATTTGAAAGGACAGATGCTTATCAAAAAAAATTGTTAATTCATTTTGAACAAATCCATTAGAGAGTCAGAGTCAGTTGTAGCTAAAAATCTTATAAAAAGTATTTCATAAATAATGTGAGTTGAAAGGTAAAAACTGTTCCTTGATCCATGGTCTATACAATAAATGTTGTGTTAGTACCCCCTCAGCATTATCCGTCTTGCACACTTGTATGTGACTGTTCCAGTTACCAGCTTCATTGAGAATGAGTGCTAATATGTAGAGGACTCTTCTTTTTCAGCACAGTAAATTCAAGAGTGGGCTTAAAATATTCAGCAACCCATGTTGTAAACAGATGGTCTGCCACCCAGGCTTTGTCATTCCATTTATAGAACAAGGCAGAACAGATTCAGTGTAATTCTTCAAGACCCTAGGGTTTTCAGAATGGAATATGAACACTGGCTCCACTAAATGTCACCAACTGTATTAGTCCCTAACAGGAGGGGGCTCATCCTCTAAACATACTGCTTTCTCTTCTCATCTATCAAAGTTCTAGATGCCATCTTCTTCCCACGTAAGTATGGTTCCTTTGCTTTGAAGATGTTGTTTTTATTGGAGCCACTGTTATCAGTGAGCTTAGCTAGGACTCCTGGAGCATGACGTAGAATCTCCACAAACTTGCTGCCTCACATTGTACTATGGAGACAGCACTTTTCCTTAAGCCTCAGGAGATATCCTCTCCTACTTTCAAACATTTCCTCTTTATCCTCCTTCTCTTTAGCCCTCACTGAGCTAAAGAACTTCAGAGTTGTGTTACAGGTTGGACTTGGCTGTTTGAGTCTTAACTACTGGTTTCATTTTGTATTCAGATTGTAAAAACTTATTTTTTTTCTTTTTTATAAGTGGATATTTTATGTATTTACATTTCAAATGTTATCCCCTTTCCCAGTTTCCCCTCTGGAACCACCCTTCCCCATCCCTCTCCCACTCCCCCTGCTTCTATGAGGATGCTCCCCCTCCCACCCAGCCACTCCCACCTCACCTGGCATTGGCCTACACTGGGGAATAGAGCCTTCACAGGACCAAGGGCCTTCCCTCCCACTGATGCCAGACAAGGCCATCCTCTGCTACATATGTGGCTGAAGCCATTGGGTCCCTCCATGTGTACTCTTTGGTACTCTTTAGTCCCTGGTAGTTCTTGGGGGTCAGGGGGGGTCTGGTTGGTTGATATTATAGAGTGTACCCTCCCTTCCTAAAAAAAAAAAACTGTGTGTTAACTACAGTGGCATCATTAATTTGTCTCAACTTAATATTTTGTCTTTGTATTCATAATTTGCCTAAATTTGAAGAGACTTAATTTTCTGCTTATTTTAACTGTGGGTGTAGATTTCTCACTAAATCTGATTGCTTTCTTGTTTGGATTTAAGGCAAAAGATGAGAGATTCTTATGTACTTTGAATGCATAAATTATACTACAATAATTAAGAATTGTTGTAATTTGCATCTAGGGAATAACAAGATGAGAGAGACAGAGACAGAGAAAAGCAAGGAAGGGAGGGGAGAGAAGGAGAGGGGAGGGGAGGGGAGCAGAGGGGAGAGATGGTGGAGGAAGGTACAGACAGGAGAGGAGGGGTGAGAAGGGGAAAGGAGAGGAGCAGAGGTGAGGGAAAAAGAGAGGAAGGAAAAGGACAGGAGAGGGAAGCAGTTTATTTCAGACAGTAGTTTGCTCCCAGGCAACTTTTCTCTATCAAGTTCATGAGTTATATGGGAAAAGATCAATATGCCATCAATAGACATTGTGGTAATACCCAAGATCATTGATTATAAATCATAACCAATACAATGACACTTAAGAACTTTAAAAAGTATAAACTATCCACGTAGCATGAGGCCGCAACTCAGGGGTTGAGGATGGACGCCTAGTGCTAAAGCCACTGCATCCTTAGGCCAGCGGACTGAAATCATGCAAGCTGGATCTGACCTGAAAGCCTCCTTCCTGTGCTTGAGCTTCCATGGCTCCAGAAAACACTGTGCAAGCTGTCAAAGGATGGAAGTAATTACACTCACATTCAACTGCAATACTGATGAACCATAGCAATTACCAGGATGGCTATACATGCATAAAGATGCAATAAGTGCCATTCACATGTCAGTGGTAATCAAAAGCTGTATACTTGGATTTGAGACCTGCTCAACAGAAGGGAAATCATGCCCAGTACTGGAAAACTAGCCAGGTTCCTGGGACTGGTGAGGTCATAGATGTTAGAAGATAATCTACTGTTGCCACTTTGCCAGACCAATGTAATCCATCACTATAGTCTAAATCTTATTTTCATACCCACAGATTAGATACCACCCTTTCTCAATAAAGCTTCTCTTGAATGCAAATATAGACCATCACAAAAAAACCCACAACTTGACACAGTGCAGAGATCAACAGATCATGGGTGCCTGCATCTGTGGCTCAGAGGACAGCACACAAGAAGGGGTGAAGGAATGTAAAAGCCAGAATACCAGGATGTCTGCTGTGATATCAGTCTTTCCTTCCTAGAAACTTCTATAAAAGGGACCAGAACAGTGATTGTATCAATGGATCTGTTAAAGTAGAAGGGGAAACTTTCTCAGTGTCATACTACTAGAAAAGGAAATATAAGCAACGCTAAGTAACTAGTGACTGCTGGGAGAAGAAATAGCTTTACCCAGTGATTAGTCCCCTTATTGGTTGTCCAGTACAGAGTGGTCAGCCATACAATAAAACAGACTCTCATATGTATATGTGTGTGTGTGTGTGTGTGTGTATCCTGAATATTACAGTATACAGGAGGAGTTGTTATCCTGTGTCAATTAAAAGCACATTAAATGTATTATTATCTGTAAATTAACACAAACAAAAGTAAATACAACACTAATAATGAAAAACATTTTAGAGTCTGCCTTCTGGCTTCTTCCTCTGCCTGTATAATATGATTGATACCCTTGAAATGGCATCTCCCACTGAACCTGGAGCCCAACAATAACCAGCAATGTTCTTGTCTTTGTCTCCCACACTGTACTGAAGTAATAGGTACCAAGGCCATTTCCAACTTTTTTACATTTGTGCTGAGGATTGAACTCAGGTCCTCATGGCTGAACAGCAGGCAATCTTACTCACTTAACCAACTCTCTTAACCCCTTAAATTTTTCAAAAGTAGATTACAGAAAAGTGTGTTATGATATAATTATATTATATATAACATTTAACACATGATTATATACAAGATTAAAGATTCTTCTAGATATTGACCGGTAGAAATGAAAGTACACGGAAATGCCAGTGATTTAATAGCATACTTTTCCTGTGGAAGGGGAGGAAGGAAAAAATGAATCCGTAAATTCTAAGCTTAGATTTACGTTTTTACTCTCAAAAATTTCTCTGTAGATTGAATGCTTCTGTAATATTGCTTGGTTGAGATCTGTCTCTAGAATGGTGCTATTTCAATATGGGGCTGTGGGAGGTGATTACATCATGAGACTATGAATGGGGTTGTTGCATTCATAACTTTGGTCCCAGACAGCTCCCTTGCCTTTTCTCCTGTGTAGGACAGAATCAGAAATGAAGACCTCCATGGAATGCGCAATTCCCCAGCACTTTCCTGGAGGACGTTCCAGCCTTCGGGGCCCTAAAACTGTTGCTTAGAACCACTGTATTGTATTTTGTTACAGTGATACAAATGGCCTAAGACAAGCACAGAAAAGTACAAAAGACCTACTAAATTGTATTTGGTATCATAAATAATTTCTTGATAGATATATTCTAAACAGGCCATTAGGCAATGACTTCATTGTACGAATGTCATAGAGTCAACCTATACAAACCTCCACGATACAGACTACTATTTACATTGGCTGTTATGGTCTAGCTTATTGACCTTTGAGCCAATGAATTGATGTTTATACATTTGAACACTAGAATAGAAGGGTACCACTTTAAGAACAGAATGGTGAGGCAGAATAGAACACTTATGGCTAAGATCTGGCTAAGTGACTTCTGAAAGATTATGGGATACAAGAGAAGACCTATGACAATACTGTTCTCTAAAGCACACTTCATAACACTATAGATTTAGATTATACTGAATTAATTTCTGAATTTCTTTTCCATTAATAATTTAGTCTTCGTTTAAGTTAACAACTTAAAACTAAGAACTTTAAGGTTGGAGAGATGATGGCTCAGTGGTTAAGAGCATGGACTAATCTTGCAGAGATTCTGAGTTCAATTCCCAACAAGCACATGGTGCCTCCCAACTATCTGTAACGAGATCTGATGCTCTCTTCTGATGTTTTTGAAGACAGCAACACTGTACTCATAAACATAAAATAATTAAGAACTTGAAAGATGGACAAAGGATTTTGAGTGTTTTGTAATCATTATTAATGGACATTATGTAACTACACAATATTATTTTCATATATATATATATTTATATATATATATAAGCTTTTTGTCTAAAATCTAAGACATAAGCACTCATACTCATAGCCTAGGCCATGGAGGTTTAGAATAACTAATATCATTATTTTCATTGTCAGATCTTGTCCTACTGAAAGATCTTTACAGTTAGTATCAGTAAGACAACTTTCATCTCCCCTGAAAACAGTGTTTTCTTGCAAAATACACTTAAGGGACCAATGTGAGTGAACATTCTGGTACTTCTTTATTTTTAATATTTTTATTAGGTATTTTCCTCATTTACATTTCCAATGCTATCCCAAAAGTCCCCCATACCCTCCCCCCGACTCCCCTACCCACCCACTCCCACTTTTTGGCCCTGGCATTCCCCTGTACTGGGGCATATAAAGTTTGCATGTCCAATGGGCCTCCCTTTACAGTGATGGCCGACTAGGTCATCTTTTGATCCATATGCAGCTAGAGTCAAGAGCTCCGAGGTACTGGTTAGTTCATAATGTTGTTCCACCTATAGGGTTGCAGATCCCTTTAGCTCCTTAGGTACTTTGTCTAGATCCTCCATTGGGGGCCGTGTGATCCATCCAATAGCTGACTGCGAGCATCCACTTCTGTGTTTGCTAGGCCCCGGCACAGTTTCAAAAGAGACATCCATATCAGGGTCCTTTCAGCAAAGTCTTGTTAGTGTATGCAATGGTGTCAGCATTTGGAGGCTGATTATGGGTTGGATCCCTGGATATGGCAGTCTCTAGATGGTCCATCCTTTTGTCTCAACTCCAAACTTTGTCTCTGTAACTCCTTCCATGGGTGTTTTGTTCCCAATTCTAAGAAGGGGCAAAGTGCCCACACTTTGGTCTTCGTTCTTCTTGAGTTTCATGTGTTTTGCAAATTGTAACTTATATCTTGGGTATTCAAAGTTTCTGGGCTAATATCCACTTATCAGTGAGTACATACCATTTGAGTTTGTTTGTGATTGGGTTACCTCGCTCAGGATAATGCCCTCCAGGTCCATCCATTTGCCTAGGAATTTCATAAATTCATTCTTTTTAATAGCTGTGTAGTACTCCATTGTGTAAATGTACCACATATTTTTGTATCCATTCCTCTGTTGAGGGGCATCTGGGTTCTTTCCAGCTTCTGGCTTTTATAAATAAGGCTGCTATGAACATGGTGGAGCATGTGTCTTTCTTATTAATTGGAACATCTTCTGGTTATATGCCAAGGAGAGGTATTGCAGGAGTACTATGCCCACTTTTCTGAGGAACCTCCAGACTGATTTCCAGAGTGGTTGTACAAGCCTGCAATCCCACCAACAATGGAGGAGTGTTCCTCTTTCTCCACATCCTTGCCAGCATCTACTGTCACCTGAATTTTTGATCTTAGCCATTCTGACTGGTGTGAGATGGAATCTCAGGGTTGTTTTGATTTGCATTTCCCTGATGATTAAGGATGCTGAACATTTTTTTTTCAGGTGTTTCTCAGCCATTCGGTATTCCTCAGGTGAGAATTCTTTGTTCAGTTCTGGGCCCCATTTTTTATTGGGGTTATATTGATTTTCTGGAGTTCACCTTCTAGAGTTCTTTATATATATTGGATATTAGTCCCCTATCTGATTTAGGATAGGTAAAGATCCTTTCCCAATCTGTTGGTGGTCTTTTTGTCTTATTGACGGTGTCTTTTGCCTTACAGAAGCTTTGCAGTTTCATAAGGTTGCATTTGTCAATTCTCAATCTTTTTTTTTTTTTTTTTTTTTTTTTTTGGTTTTTCGAGACAGGGTTTCTCTGTATAGCCCTGGCTGTCCTGGAACTCACTTTGTAGACCAGGCTGGCCTCGAACTCAGAAATCTGCCTGCCTCTGCCTCCCGAGTGCTGGGATCAAAGGCGTGTGCCACCACACCCTGCGTCAATTCTCAATCTTATAGCACAAGCCATTGCTGTTCTATTCAGGAATTGTTCCCCTGTGCCCATATCTTCGAGGCTTTCCCTCTTTCTCCTCTATAAGTTTAACTCTCTCTGGTTTTATGTGGAGCTACTTGATCCTTATCGATTTGACCTTAGTACAAGGAGATAGGAATGGATCAATTTCCATTCTTCTACATGATAATCACCAGTTGTGCCAGCACCATTTGTTGAAAATGCTGTCTCTTTTCCACTGGATGGTTTTAGCTCCCTTGTCGAAGATCAAGTGACCATAGGTGTGTGGGTTCATTTCTAGGTCTTCAATTCTATTCCATTGGTCTACTTGTCTGTCACTATACCAGTACCATGCGGTTTTTATCACAATTGCTCTGTAGTAAAGCTTTAGGTCAGGCATGGTGATTCTATTCTACCAGAGGTTCTTTTATCCTTGAGAAGAGTTTTTCTATCCTAGGTTTTTTGTTATTCCAGATGAATTTGCAGATTGCTCTTTCTAATTCATTGAAAAATTGAGTTGGAATTTTGATGGGGATTGCATTGAATCTGTAGATTGCTTTTGGCAAGATAGCCAATTTTACAATGTTGATCCTGTCAATCCATGAGCATGGAAGATCATTCCATCTTCTGAGATCTTTAATTTCTTTCTTCAGAGACTTGAAGTTCTTATCATACAGATCTTTCACTTCCTTAGTTAGAGTCATGCCAAGGTATTTTATAGTATTTGTGACTATTGAGAAGGGTGTTGTTTCCCTAATTTCTTTCTCAGCCTGTTTATTCTTTGTGTAGAGAAAGACCATTGACTTGTTTATCCAGCTACTTCACCGAAGCTGTTTACCAGGTTTAGGAGTTCTCGGGTGGAATTTTTAGGGTCACTTATATATACTATCATATCATCTGCAAAAATGATATTTTGACTTCTTCTTTTCCAATTTGTATCCCCTTGATATACTTTTGTTGTCGAATTGCTCTGGGTAGGACTTCAAGTACTATGTTGAATATGTATGGAGAAAGTGGGCAGCATTGTCTAGTCCCTGATTTTAGAGGGATTGCTTCCAGCTTCTAACCATTTACTTTGTTGTTGGCTACTGGTTTGCTGTAGATTGCTTTTATCATGTTTAGGTATGGGCCTTGAATTCCTGATCTTTCCAAGACTTATATCATGATTGGGTGTTGGATTTTGTCAAATGCTTTCTCTGTATCTAACGAGATGATCATGTGGTTTTGTCTTTGAGTTTGTTTATATAATGGATTGCATTGATGGATTTCTGTATATTAAACCATCCCTGCATCCCTGGAATGAAACCTTCTTGGTCAGGATGGATGATTGTTTTGATGTGTTCTTGGATTCGGTTAGCGAGAATTTTATTGAGTATTTTTGCATTGATATTCATAAGGGAAGTTGGTCTGAAGTTCTCTATCTTTGTTGGATCTTTCTGTGGTTTAGGTATCAGAGTAATTGTGGCTTCATAGAATGAGTTGGGTAGAGTACCTTCTACTTCTATTTTGTGGAATAGTTTGTGCAGAACTGGAATTAGATCTTCTTTGAAGGTCTGATAGAACTCTGCACTAAACCCATCTGGTCCTGGGCTTTTTTTTTTTTTTTCATTAAACTCTAGAAAGTCTTTAATTTCTTTCTTTATTCCTTCCTTGACCAAGGTATCATTGAGAAGAGTGTTGTTTATTTTCCCCGTGAATGTTGGCTTTCCATTATTTATGTTGTTATTGAAGATTAGCCTCAGGCCATGGTTATCTGATAGGATGCATGGGACAATTTCAATATTTTTGTATCTGTTGAGACCTGTTTTGTGACCAATTATATGGTCAATTTTGGAGAAGGTACCATGACATGCTGAGAAGGAGGTATATCCTTTTGTTTTAAGAATAAATGTTCTGTAGATATCTGTTACGTCCACTTGTTTCATAACTTCTGTTAGTTTCACTGTGTCCCTGTTTAGTTTGTATTTCTCCGATCTCTCCATTGATGAAAGTAGTGTGTTGAAGTCTCCCACTATTATTGTGTGAGTTGCAATGTGTGCTTTGAGCTTTACTAAAGTTTCTTTAATGAATGTGGCTGCCCTTGCATTTGGAGCATAGATATTCAGAATTGAGAGTTCCTCTTGCAGGACTTTACCTTTCATGAGTATGAAGTGTCCCTCCTTGTCTTTTTTGATAACTTTGGGTTGGAAGTCGATTTTATTTGATATTTGAATAGCTACTCCAGCTTGTTTCTTCAGACCATTTGCTTGGAAGACTGTTTTCCAGCCTTTCACTCTGAGGTAGTGTCTGTCTTTTTCCCTGAGATGGGCTTCCTATAAGCAGCAGAATGTTGGGTCCTGTTTGTGTTGCCAGTCTGTTAGTCTATGTCTTTTATTGGGGAATTGAGTCCATTGATATTAAGAGATATTAAGGAAAAGTAATTGTTGCTTCCTATTTTTTTTTGTTGTTAGAGTTGGCATTCTGTTCTTGTGACTGTCTTCTTTTTGGTTTGTTGAGGGATTACTTTCTTGCTTTTTCTAGGGCGTGGTTTCCGTCCTTGTATTAGGTTTTTTCTGTTGTTATCCTTTGAAGGGCTGGTTTCGTGGAAAGATAATGTGTGAATTTGGTTTTGTCATGGAGTACTTTGGTTTCTCCATCTAGGGTAATTCAGAGTTTGGCTGGGTATAGTAGCCTGGGCTGGCATTTGTGTTCTCCTATTGTCTGTATAACATCTGTCCAGGATCTTCTGGCTTTCATAGTCTCTGGTGAAAAGTCTGGTGTAATTCTGATAGGCCTGACTTTATATGTTACTTGACCTTTTTCCCTTACTGCTTTTAGTATTCTATCTTTATTTAGTGCGTTTGTTGTGCTGATTATTACGTGTCAGGAGGAATTTCTTTTCTGGTCCAGTCTATTTGGAGTTCTGTAGACTTCTTGTATGTTCATGGGCCTCTCTTTCTTTAGGTTTGGGAAGTTTTCTTCTATAATTTTGTTTTAAGTTGAAAGTCTTCATTCTCTTCTACTCCTATTATCCGTAGGTTTGGTCTTCTCATTGTGTCCTGGATTTCCTGGATGTTTTGAGTTAGGATCTTTTTGCATTTTGTATTTTCTTTGATTGTTGTGCAGATGTTCTCTGTGGAATCTTCTGCACCTGAGATTCTCTCTACCATCTCTTGTATTCTGTTGCTGATGCTGGCATCTATGGTTCCAGATTTCTTTCCTAGGGTTTCTATATCCAGTGTTGTCTCACTTTGTGTTTTCTGTATTGTGTCTACTTCCCTTTTAGGTCTTGGATGGTTTTATTCAATTCCATCACCTGTTTGGTTGTGTTTTCCTGCAATTCTTTAAGGGATTTTTGTGCTTCCTCTTTAAGTCTTCTACCTGTTTCACAGTGTTCCCCTGTATTTCTTTAAGTGAGTTATTAAAGTCCTTCTTGATGTCCTCTACCATCATCATGAGATATGCTTTTAAATCAGGGACTATCTTTTCTGGTGTGTTGGGGTGCCCAGGACTGGGTGGTGTGGGAGTGCTGGGTTCTGATGATGGTGAGTGGTCTTGGTTTCTGTTAGTAAGATTCTTACATTTGCCTTTCGCCATCTGGTAATCTCTGGAGTTAGTTGTTGTTGTTGTCTCTGGTTAGAGCTTGGTCCTCAGGTGATTCTGTTGCCTCTATCAGCAGACCTGGGAGACTAGTCTCTCCTGAGTTTTAGTGTTCAGAGGACTCTGCAGGCAAGCTCTCCACTTGCAGGGAAGGTGCCCAGATATCTGGTGTTTGAAACTGTCTCCTGGCAGAAGTTGTGATCTACTCACCAGAGGTCTTTTTCCTGTGGAGGGTCCTGTGGGTACCTTGCTGGAGTCCGCAGACTCTGCACCCAAGATACCCCGGTGCTGGCGTGGCCTGGAAGAGACTTCTGACCCTGATCAGGCCGGGTTTTCTGCTTCCCTAATTAATGCAGTCTCAGGTCCCGCCTGATTAGATTGGAGCAGAAGCTCTGTTCCACTCATCAGAGGTCTTAAGATACTGTGGAGGGTCCTGTGTGTACCTTGCAGGTGTCTGCAGATTCTGCGCCCAAAGTACCCCACTTTCTGGTCCTTCTTAATAAGGAGAATGACAATACTCTGACATAACAGGAAAATATAGTATATTATGATAAATAACAGAGAAATTAGTAACATAGCTAATTACTATCATTGCCAATTATTTTACATAGTACATAAATATTTTTTCTGTACTTCTGTATACATAATTGGCAGGTATCTTGTACCAGCATCAGCCTTATGAATACATTATGAGTGCACATGAGTAATACATTATAGTAAGACCCTGTGATAGCTATTACATCGTCTAGTGATGGGAACTGTTGTTTATTAACCTGTTATTTTCTAAAATGTAACTTGTTATATGACTACATGTCTCTTAGCATGTATTTCATCTAAATAATTTTAAATAGTTACAAAATCTCTATACTCAGTATTTTTCTTACAGTTCAAAAGTCTCAAGTCATTTTCTCTGAAAATTACAGATTTGAGATGAAAACACAAAGGCTGACCTATTTCATGTTTTAGGTCTCATAATATTTGTCTTTTGAACAAAGATATTTATTTCTATGTATTGAATGTATTCGTAGCTAAAGCTATAAGATATAGCTGTATATCCCTGTATGTCATATATAATATTAGTTATTTTATATAATAGATAATAAGTGTGTTATACAATTTTGTTGTGATTTGATTAACTTTCATGATATACTTTTCTGTGGATCATTCTATATCTGTTTATATGGGAATATGTGCAATATATGCAATAGTGTATACAAAGTCTGTATGCATGTCTATATACGCACATGTATGTGTATCATACATCACGAAAAATCTCGAACTCCAATTTAGAGTGGTATAAACTAACTTCTATCTAAACTAGTATAAATAGCACTGAAGCAAGATAATTAAATGGCTATTATATTAATATATAGATTTATAAATGATGAAAAGGATGACAATTTAAAATTTTATCCTCCATGGAATTACTCACTACAATAATTTTTAACAATGTAGAAAATTATAATCCAGTATTATCAAAACCACAATTTTCTAAAAATTTTCTCTTAGAAGAAATTCACTTGCTCAGCTAAAATGGAAAATTCCAATTATGTAAGCCATACCAGTATGTTTAGTTGCTATTAGAGGTATCAAATTGTGGTGACCAGAAAAACAAAACATAACAGCTACTATTGAAAGGGTTGCAATCACTGGTGCATTGGGGCTGTGTTGTTTATTTCCAGCATCTTTGCCTCCCATCCAAAGAACAGAAAATAAGGCTCATGAAGATTTGAAAAAGAAGCAAAAGAACTTTATTTGGGTTAAAGCAATAGTTCAAGTGACACAGAGAGACACTGTCAAGTCTACTGCATCCTCGTGAGTAAGGGTATAAAAAGAGGCCAAATTAATTTTCAGGCTCCCTCTATGGGGTTCACAAGGAGGAGGAGTGAATAAGAGGTGCAGGGTGTATAGATCTCTATCATGTTTGATAATTTGGGTCATACCTTCATTTGTCCTCCTCTGCACATTCCTTCCCACAATGATCTGATTTTAATCATAGGTGTAAAGTGCTATATCGCTGGAAAAGATCATGATTGGGCAGTTTTACATTACTATGCACACTCCCAAAAACGAGTCAGACGGAACTGGCTCCTTTATTATTAATACCAGGATGACACATGGATAGAAACTGTTTAAATCTGATGTTTACCAGTAGTGAAAAAACTTACATTATTTTCAGAGAGGGTACTAGGTGGATTGCTTGGCAAGATATGTGAGTATACGTGGTATGTTCAAGTGAAGGAACTAAGCTGCTGTCTTAGTCAGGGTTTCTATTCCTGCACAAACATCATGACCAAGAAGCAAGTTGGGGAGGAAAGGGTTTATTCAGCTTACACTTCCATACTGCTGTTCATCACCAAGGAAGTCAGGACTGGAACTCAAGCAGGTCAGAAAGCAGAAACTGATGCAGAAGCCATGGAAGGCTGTTCCTTACTGGCTTGCTTCCACTGGCTTGCTCAGCTTGCTCTCTTATAGAACCTAAGACTACCAGCCCAGATATGGTCCCACCCACAAGGGGCCTTTCCCCCTTGATCACGATTTGAGAAAATGCCTTACAGTTAGATCTCATGGAGGCATTTCTTCAACTGAAGCTCCTTTCTCTGTGGTAACTCCAGCTGTGTCAAGTTGACACAAAACTAGCCAGTACAGCTGCCAAGAACCTGTTATGGATGGTTTGGATGTGTATAGCCAAAATCAAATGAGGGTCCCCAAATAAACTATCTCCTATGCTTGCTTATATTACTTTGGTGAACCCTGTGCTTTTTCTAAGCATACAGCTCTCTCATTGTAAACAGGGCTTTGCCCATTTTATTTTCATACATATATCTTATTTCTCCCTTGCCTAACTATATGGCTAAGATTGCCATCATTATTGTGAATAAAAGTGGTGAAAGCAGACCTGCTGGTTTTATTACTCATATTGGAAACACTTCAATATTTTTTTCCATTCAATATTCTACTGTCTATAGTTAAATCACATATAGCCTTTATTTTTTATCTTTTGTTTAATGACATACCATGACATAAAGCTATAGTCAAGAACAATTTTCAAAATTGGTTTGTCTTTGGTAATTTCTAAAAGATATCTATGTTATGAATTTGGTATGTGAACAAGAATTACAGAGATCAACACCTTATGAAAAATATATCCAAGAACCAGAAAAAAAAGAATAAATTCAACAAAGGATGGCTGAAATCTGACCCTGTTAGAAACAGTCACAAAAGATGCTGTGTTTAAGTCACCCCATGCTACCTCTCTATTTACAAACTTCATAGCAAGAAGCAAACTTGTGAGATTCTGATATTTTCCTTTAGAAAAGTTGGTTCATCAAGAAATATAATTCTGTTCTCAGACTAGACATATTTAACTTTGCTAGTGAAATACGGGTATGACTTTTAAATATCTTTGAATCTGGAAGCAAATCTATGTGGCCCAAAGATAATTGAGTTTGGTCATTTAAACAATTGGTTTAAGACCCTATGTGTTGAAATGCAGATGGACATACCTCAAGCTTAAGCCAACTCTGTGGACAGGACAGTAAAATTGCTGTCGGACTGTGAATCTTTATCTTATGCTTGTTGGAAAGACAATATCTCTTTAGTGAATATCTGTAGTGACAGGAACTTGGTCACATACTTAAAACAAAGAAAAACATTTCCTTTGCATAACAGAGCTGAACAAATGAAATCAGAATTCTTTTTTTTCCTTTGTCTATTTATTTTAATTAACCACCTTATCTCAGTCCCTCCTTACTCTTCTTCTCTTTACCCCACCCTCCCTCCTCCATCACTCCTCCTATTCTTCTCAAAGAACAGGAATCCCCTCATGGGTACCAACCCATTCTGGCTCATCAAATACAGAAGCACTAAGTGTATATCTTCTCCCACGGAGGCCAGATAAGGCAGTCCGGCTAGAAGAAAGGGGATCCAAAGGAAAGCGACAGAGTCAGAGTCAGTGCCCACTCCAAGTGTTAGGGGATCACATGAAGAACAAGTTGCAGACATGCAGCAAATGCATAGGGGGTAGAGGTCCAACCCACACGTTTTGGTTGGTGGCTCAGTCTATGTGAGCCTCTATGGGCCCAGCTTTGTAGGTCTTATTGTGGTGTCCTTGACCACTCCAACTCTCTCATCTCTCATTCTTCCACAAGTCTCCCTGAGCTCCACCTTTGGTTTAGCAGTGAGTCTCTGCATCTGTTTCCATCAGCTACTGGATGAAGCCTCTCAGAAGACAGTTATGCTAGGATCATTTGTGCCAGCATAGCAGAGTATCATTAATAGTTAGATCTCTTGCATAGTTTCAGTCTTGATTTGAACCAGCCACTGGTTGGACATTCCCTCAACCTCAGTTCTCTCTTTATCTCCCTGTAGTTCTTGAAGTCAGGACAAATTTGAAGTCGAAGGTTTTGTGGGTGGATTATTGTCCCCCTCCCTCCACTGGAAGTTCTGCCTGGTATGGGAGTGGACACTTCAGGGTCCATATCCCCCACTGCTAGTAGTCTGAGTTAGAATCACCTCCATAGACTTCCTGCCCACCTATCCCTTTTCTGGCACCTCCTAGTGATCCCTCTGCCCCACCCATTGACGAGTTTTGTTCTATTTCCTCTACTCTCCCTATACCTGATTCCCCCCATAGCACATTTCCCCTTCCTATCCTATATCCCACTCAGTTTTCTCCCTCCATCCACCTCCAATATCTATTTTATTTCTCCTCCTGAGAAAGATTCAATCATCGTCCTCTGGGCCTTCCTTGATTTTTTTTTTTTGTCTTGAGTCTGTGATTATAATGTGATCACCCTGTACTTTATGGCTAATATCCACTTATAAATGACACATACCATACATGTCCTTTTGGGTCTAGGATACCTCATTCAGGATGAGATTTTCTAGTTTCATCTATTCACCTGAAAATTCCTTGATGTCCTTGTCTTTAATAACTGAGTAGTATTCTATTGTGCAACTGCACCACATTTTCTTTATCCTTTCTTCAGTTAAAGGACATCTAGATTCTTTCCAGGTTTTGCTATTACACATAAAGGTGCCATGAACCTAGTTGAGCAAGTGTCCTTGTGGTAAGGTGTAGCATCTTTTGAGTATATGCCTAGGAGTGATGTAGTTGGGCCAGTTTTCTGAGAAACCGCCAAATGGAATTCCAAAGTGGTTGTGCCAGTTCACACTCCCACCAGCCATGGAGGAGCGCTCCCCTTGTTTCTCATCTTCTTCAGCATGTACTGTCATTTGAGATTTTAACCTTGCCATTCTGATGGGTGTAAACTGGAATCTCGGAGTCATTTTGATTTGCATTTCCCTTATGGCAAAGGATGTTGAACATTTCTTCAAGTGTTTCTCAGCCATTAGAGATATTTCTGTTGAGAATTCTCTGAATAGCTCTGCACCTCATTTTTTAAAACTGGGCTATTTGGTTTGTTGGTGTCTCATTTCTTGAGTTCCTTAAATATATATTGGATATTAGCTCTCTGCCAGTAGTCTAGTGCCAGCTATAACACTGCTGGGCATATGACATGTTGGTAAAAATATTTTCCCACTCTATGGGCTGCCATTTTGTCCTATTGGCAGTGGCATTTGCCTTATAGAAACTTTTCAGTTTCATGGGGTCCCAATTATTAATTGTTGATCTTAGTGCCTTAGCTTTGGGTGTTCTGTTCCATCTTACAAAAAATGTGAAGACATAACACAATGGAATCCAATAATTCTAAGAATTACAGCTGAAAAGAATGCAGTGAGTGTATGGAGATATCTGGGTTTATAAGAGAACTACTACATGGAAGCTTCTAGTAGCAATGATATTTTTTGGAAATTCAGACTGTGTATATTGTTTATCCATGGTGTATAACTGGACAACCATGACAAGCATTCTGTGAATCTTGGTAAGGTTGTGCTTTCTGTTTCCTTTTTAACATTGCACTTTGTCTTTCATGGCTATGTCAGCTTAGGACTACAGACCTCAATCTGGCTTGCATTCAAAATTGTTTCTGTGAATAATGTCAAGTTTAATATTACTCAGCATATCAAAAATACTTATCTATGTCTTAAAAAGCATATACATTTTATATTTTTCAGTGTTTGAAGATTTATTTTACTTTTTCCCTATGTGTGATAAATACATAAATAAGCCATATATATATATATATATATATATATATATATATATATATATATATATATATATATGTTATTTCCTTATTTTTGATAAGGATTTCCTGAGGTCAAAAACGTTAAAGCGAAAAGCTATATTCCTCTCTTCTTTTTGATCCACTGAAAGCTCACAAAATAATATTAATAATGATTTGCACAAAAAAGGACAGACAACAGATATCTCAAGCAAATATATACATTTTAAGTGTTCTATCATTGATGTTAAATGTGAAAACATTGCTGATCTATTACTGATGCATGATAAATGTGAAGCCATTGCTAGAAAATAGAATCATAAATCAGGCATGAATATAAGGTATAAGGAATTTAGTTTTTCAAAGATTCAATTCATAACTAAATCAAACTGTTTTTTTTTTTTTCTTGGCAATGGCTTTTACGACATCCACAACCAGCCCAACTATTAGAATAACCTATCCAACTGTGGCTGTCCTTACCAAATCCAGGCATTGCTTACATTTTCCACTGTCTGCCATAAACATAGTATGAGTCATGATAAGTGCATTCCATTCTTGGGAGGCTGTCAATGTGTTAGAATTCTGTATAAAGGGGGGAATTAATATGGCATATGGAACTAGATTTGCAAACAACCCTTTTTAAGTGGTAAAATTATCCTAGATTATCTGGATAATCCCAATGCAGCCACAGAAAACTTTACCAATTGGTAAAGGGGGTGAAAAACAGAACCAAAGAGGTGGCAAACGGAGAAGGAAGACGCTGAAATTGCTTGGGCTGAAGATAGAGAGAAGAAGGTATGTGTGAAGGAATGTGAGCTTCTGCTCTGGGAGGGAAAAACAAAACAAAACAAAACAAGACGGGGGAGGGGTTGAGCACCTCCATTAAACTATCTTCCTGACATCTGATTTCAGTCAGTGAGACCTGTATAGACCTCCTGATACTTAGAATTTATAATGATGAGTTTGGATTGTTTTAAGACGTTCCTTCTGCTATTGCCCAACAGGAATAAAATTCTCACAGTGGCCCTTACTGAACTTGGAGTCTAAACACTACTAACAGGCACAGCATGGTATATATGAAACAAAATTTTTGTATGAAAAACCTAAAATACATTTCTCACAAATCTCTGAATAAAAATTATGTGAGGAAATTATGATGCGTGCAAACAAACTTTCTATTAGGAAATTAGGAAATAACTGAACAAAGTTTTATGCACCTGTATTTACAAATTATTTCAAAGTCTGAACACTTTAAGCTGTTACTGCCTCTCAGACTGTAAATGTCCTCTTAGGTCAGAAGTATACTATTGCTTTAATTCAACTTTGAAATGACTGTATTGATAAGTACCAGACATTGAGCTGTGGAGTTATGTGATTTTTTTTCCAGAAATTAGCTACAAAATTAAGTAGTTACTAAATTATTATAGAATATAATGACAAATATCTGTGCAGATAAAAATGAGTAAATATATACCCATATATTGAATAAAATGGACTTTGAATTTATGGACTATTAATTGGGCTACAATCAAACTACTATTTCACATGTAGAACAAATTACTAGAAAGTTCAGATTCATGGATTAAATATTATTTTTGTAATATCCCACATACCTCTTTTGTGAGAAAAAGAAATATTCCTCCCTAACTATTAGAAAGTGAGTGCCTCTCCTCAGGAGAGCTTTTCTACCGTGATTATATGAAATCACCATAATGCACTGTTATTTTCTGTAGTAGCACACACAGAGGTATACCTAGTACCCCTCTGGTTTATGCTGGCCTTATTACTTGGTAAAGCTGCAAACCTGGTTTTACAAACTCGACTGCTCTGTGTTTTTCCTTTACACTTGTGTGTCCCTTGGCAGGGTTTCCAGGGAGTTAAAGGAGCAAGGGGGAACTCGCGCGCAGCCTATTTCTGGAGGCAGCAGGACAGATTGCTACAATGAAAAGCTGAGCACTCTCGTTTCCAACATCACTGTTTTCTGACAGCCACCCCAATAGCTCAGCAGGCGTTTTTAGTGCCATCTTGCCAGGTATATGATTTACACTTGATAAGTAATTTGGATCTTGGCCTCTCATTTTCTTAGCTGTCAGAATGTGGGCTTCGCGGAGCAGCAGCTCGCTCAGATCCTAGAGGGCGAAGAGTGACTCCCATCCTTCAACTTCAACTGACCGTTAAGAAGCAGGCCCATCTGGTACACTCAGTCCCTCTCGGTGTACATGTAGGAAGCAGGAGGGCAAAGGATAGGCAAGAGCAGGGTGAAAAATTAATGGGAATTTAATAGGAGAATAAGCCTTTTAATGCTAACCAAACAGAATACAATGATAATAGAACATAACCAGAAATAATTTCTTTATCCTAAGAAACAAAATAAAAATTTAGAGTGAGATTAACTTTTAATTAAATTCTTATAATTGAATCTGTAAGCTTAAGGAATACGTTTGGTGCTAGTTCAAGTTTTTTCTATTTATTTTTGAGGAAAAGAAATCTATTTTATAAGCTGTATTATATGATCTAAATAGCTTTGATTCTGACATTCTATATTTAGTTTGTTGTCGAGGGTGGATTTCATTATTTAAATGCAAATGTCTCCTAAGTGGGATATATTTAAAATATAGACAAATAAAACAGTCTTTGTCTATGGGATTCGAAAAGGGCTGAAATGTTCACACGATCCTATGATGCCTAAGAAATAGACAATCTCTTTTGCAAATAAACAAACAAAAAAAAAAAGTTCTTATGCGGCTTTTTGTATTTATATAGGTCTGTTTTTTTTCTTTTTTTTTATTAGGTATTTTCCTCTTTTACATTTTCAATGCTATCCCAAAAGTCCCCCATACCCACCCCCCCCAATCCCTTACCCACCCACTCCCCCTTTTGGCCCTGGGGTTCCCCTGTACTGGGGCATATAAAGTTTGCATGTCCAATGGGCCTCTCTTTGCAGTGATGGCCGACTAAGCAATCTTTTGATACATATGCAGCTAGAGACAAGAGCTCCGGGGTACTGGTTAGTTCATGTTGTTGTTCCACCTATAGGGTTGCAGTTCCCTTTAGCTCCTTGGGTAATTTCTCTAGCTCCTCCATTAGGGGCCGTGTGACCCATCCAATAGCTGACTGTGATCATCCACTTCTGTGTTTGTAGGCCCCGGCATAGTCTCACAAGAGAGAGCTATAATTGGGTCCTTTCAGCGAAATCTTGCTAGTGTATGCAATGGTGTCAGGGTTTGGAAGCTAATTATGGGATGAATCCCTGCATATGGCAATCACTAGATGGTCCATCCTTTCGTCACAGCTCCAAATTTTGTCTCTGTAACTACTTCCATGGGTGTTCTGTTCCCATTTCTTTTTTTTTTTTTTTTTTTTTATTCTTTTTTTTTTTTTAATTAGGTATTTAGCTCATTTACATTTCCAATGCTATACCAAACGTCCCCCTTACCCACCCACCCCCACTCCCCTACCCTCCCACTCCCCCCCTTTGGCCCTGGCGTTCCCCTGTACTGGGGCACACAAAGTCTGCGTGTCCAATGGGCCTCTCTTTCCAGTGATGGCCGACTAGGCCATCTTTTGATACATATGCAGCTAGAGTCAAGAGCTCAGGGGTACTGGTTAGTTCATAATGTTGTTCCACCTATAGGGTTGAAGATCCCTTTAGCTCCTTGGGTACTTTCTCTAGCTCCTCCATTGGGAGCCCTGTGATCCATCCATTAGCTGACTGTGAGCATCCACTTCTGTGTTTGCTAGGCCCCGGCATAGTCTCACAAGAGACAGCTACATCTGGGTCCTTTCAGTAAAATCTTGCTAGTGTATGCAATGGTGTCAGCATTTGGAAGCTGATTATGGGGTGGATCCCTGGATATGGCAGTCTCTACATGGTCCATCCTTTCATCTCAGCTCCATGCTTTGTTTCTGTAACTCCTTCCATGGGTGTTTTGTTCCCACTTCTAAGGAGGGGCATAGTGTCCACACTTCAGTCTTCATTTTTCTTGAGTTTCATGTGTTTAGGAAATTGTATCTTATATCGTGGGTATCCTAGGTTTTGGGCTAGTATCCACTTATCAGTGAGTACATATTGTGTGAGTTCCTTTGTGATTGTGTTACCTCACTCAGGATGATGCTCTCCAGGTCCATCCATTTGGCTAGGAATTTCATAAATTCATTCTTTTTAATAGCTGAGTAGTACTCCATTGTGTAGATGTACCACATTTTCTGTATCCATTCCTCTGTTGAGGGGCATCTGGGTTCTTTCCAGTTTCTGGCTATTATAAATAAGGCTGCTATGAACATAGTGGAGCATGTGTCCTTCTTACCAGTTGGGGCTTCTTCTGGATATATGCCCAGGAGAGGTATTGCTGGATCCTCCGGTAGTACTATGTCCAATTTTCTGAGGAACCGCCAGACTGATTTCCAGAGTGGTTGTACAAGCCTGCAATCCCACCAACAATGGAGGAGTGTTCCTCTTTCTCCACATCCTCGCCAGCATCTGCTGTCACCTGAATTTTTGATCTTAGCCATTCTCACTGGTGTGAGGTGGAATCTCAGGGTTGTTTTGATTTGCATTTCCCTGATGATTAAGGATGTTGAACATTTTTTCAGGTGCTTCTCTGCCATTCGGTTTTCCTCAGGTGAGAATTCTTTGTTCAGTTCTGAGCCCCATTTTTTAAGGGGGTTATTTGATTTTCTGAGGTCCACCTTCTTGAGTTCTTTATATATGTTGGATATTAGTCCCCTATCTGATTTAGGATAGGTAAAGATCCTTTCCCAGTCTGTTGGTGGTCTTTTTGTCTTATAGACAGTGTCTTTTGCCTTGCAGAAACTTTGGAGTTTCATTAGGTCCCATTTGTCAATTCTCGATCTTACAGCACAAGCCATTGCTGTTCTGTTCAGGAATTTTTCCCCTGTGCCCATATCTTCAAGGCTTTTCCCCACTTTCTCCTCTATAAGTTTCAGTGTCTCTGGTTTTATGTGAAGTTCCTTGATCCACTTAGATTTGACCTTAGTACAAGGAGATAAGTATGGATCGATTCGCATTCTTCTACATGATAACAACCAGTTGTGCCAGCACCAATTGTTGAAAATGCTGTCTTTCTTCCACTGGATGGTTTTGGCTCCCTTGTCGAAGATCAAGTGACCATAGGTGTGTGGGTTCATTTCTGGGTCTTCAATTCTATTCCATTGGTCCACTTGTCTGTCTCTATACCAGTACCATGCAGTTTTTATCACAATTGCTCTGTAGTAAAGCTTTAGGTCAGGCATGGTGATTCCACCAGAGGTTCTTTTATCCTTGAGAAGAGTTTTTGCTATCCTCGGTTTTTTGTTATTCCAGATGAATTTGCAAATTGCTCCTTCTAATTCGTTGAAGAATTGAGTTGGAATTTTAATGGGGATTGCATTGAATCTGTAGATTGCTTTTGGCAAGATAGCCATTTTTACAATGTTGGTCCTGCCAATCCATGAGCATGGGAGATCTTTCCATCTTCTGAGATCTTCTTTAATTTCTTTCTTCAGGGACTTGAAGTTTTTATCATACAGATCTTTCACTTCCTTCGTTAGAGTCACGCCGAGATATTTTATATTTTTTGTGGCTATTGAGAAGGGTGTTGTTTCCCTAATTTCTTTCTCAGCCTGTTTATTCTTTGTGTAGAGAAAGGCCATTGACTTGTTTGAGTTAATTTTATATCCAGCTACTTCACCGAAGCTGTTTATCAGGTTTAGGAGTTCTCTGGTGGAATTTTTAGGGTCACTTATATATACTATCATATCATCTGCAAAAAGTGATATTTTGACTTCCTCTTTTCCAATTTGTATCCCCTTGATCTCCTTTTGTTGTCGAATTGCTCTGGCTAATACTTCAAGTACTATGTTGAAAAGGTAGGGAGAAAGTGGGCAGCCTTTTCTAGTCCCTGATTTTAGTGGGATTGCTTCCAGCTTCTCTCCATTTACTTTGATGTTGGCTACTGGTTTGCTGTAGATTGCTTTTATCATGTTTAGGTATTGGCCTTGAATTCCTGATCTTTCCAGAACTTTTATCATGAATGGGTGTTGGATCTTGTCAAATGCTTTTTCTGCATCTAACGAGATGATCATGTGGTTTTTGTCTTTGAGTTTGTTTATATAATGGATTACATTGATGGATTTTCGTATATTAAACCATCCCTGCATCCCTGGAATAAAACCTACTTGGTCAGGATGGATGATTGCTTTAATGTGTTCTTGGATTCGGTTAGCGAGAATTTTATTAAGAATTTTTGCATCGATGTTCATAAGAGAAATTGGTCTGAAGTTCTCTATCTTTGTTGGATCTTTCTGTGGTTTAGGTATCAGAGTAATAGTGGCTTCATAAAATGAGTTGGGTAGAATACCTTCTACTTCTATCTTGTGAAAAAGTTTGTGCAGAACTGGAGTTAGATCTTCTTTGAAGGTCTGATAGAACTCTGCACTAAACCCGTCTGGTCCTGGGCTTTTTTTGGCTGGGAGACTATTAATAACTGCTTCTATTTCTTTAGGGGATATGGGACTGTTTAGAAGGTCAACTTGATCCTGATTCAACTTTGGTACCTGGTATCTGTCCAGAAATTTGTCCATTTCGTCCAGGTTTTCCAGTTTTGTTGAGTATAGCCTTTTGTAGAAGGATCTGATGGTGTTTTGGATTTCTTCAGGGTCTGTTGTTATGTCTCCCTTTTCATTTCTGATTTTGTTAATTAGGATTTTGTCCCTGTGCCCTTTAGTGAGTCTAGCTAAGGGTTTATCTATCTTGTTGATTTTCTCAAAGAACCAACTCCTCGTTTGGTTAATTCTTTGAATAGTTCTTCTTGTTTCCACTTGGTTGATTTCACCCCTGAGTTTGATTATTTCCTGCCGTCTACTCCTCTTGGGTGAATTTGCTTCCTTTTTTTCTAGAGCTTTTAGATGTGTTGTCAAGCTGCTAGTATGTGCTCTCTCCCGTTTTTTCTTGAAGGCACTCATAGCTATGAGTTTCCCTCTTAGAAATGCTTTCATTGTGTCCCAAAGGTTTGGGTACGTTGTGGCTTCATTTTCATTAAACTCTAAAAAGTCTTTAATTTCTTTCTTTATTCCTTCCTTGACCAAGGTATCATTGAGAAGAGTGTTGTTCAGTTTCCATGTGAATGTTGGCTTTCTGTTATTTATTTTGTTATTGAAGATCAGCCTTAGTGCATGGTGATCTGATAGCATACATGGGACAATTTCAATATTTTTGAATCTGTTGAGGCCTGATTTGTGACCTATTATGTGGTCAATTTTGGAGAAGGTACCATGAGGTGCTGAGAAGAAGGTATATCCTTTTGTTTTAGGATAAAATGTTCTGTAGATATCTGTCAGATCCATTTGTTTCATCACTTCTGTTAGTTTCAGTGTGTCCCTGTTTAGTTTCTGTTTCCATGATCTGTCCATTGGTGAAAGTGGTGTGTTGAAGTCTCCCACTATTATTGTGTGAGGCACAATGTGTGCTTTGAGCTTTACTAAAGTTTCTTTAGTGAATGTGGCTGCTCTTGTATTTGGAGCATAGATATTCAGAATTGAGAGTTCCTCTTGGAGGATTTTACCTTTGATGAGAATGAAGTGTCCCTCCTTGTCTTTTTTGATGACTTTGGGTTGGAAGTCAATCTTATCAGATATTAGGATGGCTACTCCTGCTTGTTTCTTCATACCATTTGCTTGGAAAATTGTTTTCCAGCCTTTCATTCTGAGGTAGTGTCTATCTTTTTCTCTGAGATGAGTTTCCTGTAAGCAGCAAAATGTTGGGTCTTGTTTGTGTAGCCAGTTTGTTAGTCTATGTCTTTTTATTGGCGAGTTGAGACCATTTATGTTAAGAGATATTAAGGAAAAGTAATTGTTGCTTCCTGTTATTTTAGTTGTTAAAGGTGGCATTCTGTTCTTGTGGCTGTCTTCTTTTAGGTTTGTTGAGGGATTACCTTCTTGTTTTTTCTAGGGCGTTGTTCCCGTTCTTGTATTGGTTTTTTTCTGTTATTATCCTTTGAAGGGCTGGATTCGTGGAGAGATAATGCGTGAATTTGGTTTTGTCGTGGAATACTTTGGTTTCTCCCTCTATGATAATTGAGAGTTTGGCTGGGTATAGTAGTCTGGGCTGCAGTTTGTGTTCTCTTAGTGTCTGTATAACATCTGTCCAGGCTCTTCTGGCTTTCATAGTCTCTGGTGAAAAATCTGGTGTAATTCTGATAGGCTTGCCTTTATATGTTACTTGACCTTTTTCCCTTACTGCTTTTAGTATTCTATCTTTATTTAGTGCATTTGATGTTCTGATTATTATGTGTCGGGAGGAATTTCTTTTCTGGTCCAGTCTATTTGGAGTTCTGTAGGCTTCTTGTATGTTCATATGCATCTCATTCTTTAGATTTGGGAAGTTTTCTTCAATAATTTTGTTGAAGATGTTTGCTGGACCTTTGAGTTGAAAATCTTCATTCTCATCCACTCCTATTATCCGTACGTTTGGTCTTCTTATTGTGTCCTGGATTTCCTGGATATTTTGAGTTAGGATCTTTTTGCATTTTCCATTTTCTTTGATTGTTGTGCCGATGTTCTCTATGGAATCTTCTGCACCTGAGATTCTCTCTTCCATCTCTTGTATTCTGTTGCTGATGCTCAAATCAATGGTTCCAGATTTCTTTCCTAGGGTTTCTATCTCTAGTGTTGCCTCGCTTTGAGTTTTCTTTATTGTGTCTACTTCCCTTTTTAGGTCTAGTATGGTTTTGTTCATTTCCATCACCTGTTTGTATGTTTTTTCCTCTTTTTCTGTAAGGACTTCTACCTGTTTGATTGTGTTTTCCTGTTTTTCTTTAAGGACTTGTAACTCTTTAGCAGTGTTCTCCTGTATTTCTTTAAGTGATTTATTAAAGTCCTTCTTGATGTCCTCTACCATCATCATGAGATATGCTTTTAAATCTAGGTCTAGGTTCTCAGGTGTGTTGGGGTTCCCTGGACTGGGCGAAGTGGGTGTGCTGGGTTCTGGTGATGGTGAGTGGTCTTGGTTCCTGTTAGTAAGATTCCTCCGTTTACCTTTCGCCATCTGGTAATCTCTGGAGTTAGTAGTTATAGTTGACTCTGTTTAGAGATTGTTCTTCTGGTGATTCTGTTACCGTCTATCAGCAGACCTGGGAGACAGATTCTCTCCTCTGAGTTTCAGTGCTCAGAGCACTCTCTGCTGGCAAGCTCTCTTACAGGGAAGGTGCGCAGATATCTTGTATTTGGACCTCCTCCTGGCCGAAGAAGAAGGCCCAAAACAGGACCTTTCTCAGACAGTGTGTTGCTTTGGCAGTTCCCAGGTGGTACAGACTCTCACCTAAGCAGACTAAATTCCTAAGTTCCTTGGAGTCCCGGGACCAAGATGGCGACCGCTGCTGCTGTGGCTTAGGCCGCCTCCCCAGCCGGGTGGGCACCTGTCCTCTGGTCCGGAAGGTGGCCGGCTGTCCCCGGCCCACACAGGGTGCTGCCTCAGCGCCTCTGTGCTTCTGCCTGTTCCAGAAGCTGTCAGGTTCTCTGGCGCACCCTCTCACCTGTTCAGACTAATTTCCTAAGTTCGGCGGGTCTCGGACCAAGATGGCGACCGCTGCTGCTGTGGCTTAGGCCGCCTCCCCAGCCGGGCGGGCACCTGTCCTCCGGTCCGGACGGTGGCCGGCTGTCCCCGGCCCACAAAGGGTGCTGCCTCAGCGCCTCTGTGCTTCCGCCTGTTCCAGAAGCTGTCAGGTTCTCTGGCGCACCCTCTCACCTGTTCAGACTAATTTCCTAAGTTCGGCGGGTCCCGGACCAAGATGGCGACCGCTGCTGCTGTGGCTTAGGCCGCCTCCCCAGCTGGGTGGGCACCTGTCCTCCGGTCCGGAAGGTGGCCGGCTGTCCCCGGCCCACACAGGGTGCTGCCTCAGCGCCTCTGTGCTTCTGCCTGTTCCAGAAGCTGTCAGGTTCTCTGGCGCACCCTCTCACCTGTTCAGACTAATTTCCTAAGTTCGGCGGGTCTCGGACCAAGATGGCGACCGCTGCTGCTGTGGCTTAGGCCGCCTCCCCAGCCGGGCGGGCACCTGTCCTCCGGTCCGGACGGTGGCTGGCTGTCCCCGGCCCACAAAGGGTGCTGCCTCAGCGCCTCTGTGCTTCCGCCTGTTCCAGAAGCTGTCAGGTTCTCTGGCGCACCCTCTCACCTGTTCAGACTAATTTCCTAAGTTCGGCGGGTCCCGGACCAAGATCCTGTTCCCATTTCTAAGAAGGGCAAAGTGTCCACACTTTGGTCTTCGTTCTTCTTGAATTTCATGTGTTTAGCAAATTGTATCTTATATCTTGGGTATCCTAGGCAAATGGATGGACCTGGAGGGCATCATCCTGAGAGAGGTAACCCAATCACAAAGGAACTCTCACAATATGTACTCACTGATAAGTGGATATTAGCCAAGAAACTATGGATACCCAAGATATAGGTCTGGTTTTTAAAAAGATCTTTTCTTAAGATGTTGGCCGAATATTGATATTTTGAAAATGTACAATTTCAAAAATTAGTTCCGCTCAACTTTATTCGGCAAGTGAAAACCACAGATTGGAAACCTTACAGAATTTGCATATATCTTAGTTTATCAGAATAACTAGGAAGAGAGCAGCAGCAGAGGAATTGCTATGTCTTAATGTGAATTACTCATTAAGTAAGCAACGTGAAGCAAGACATGCGCCAAGTCAACGCAAAATGTACGTTCTTATTGCACAGGTCTTACTATATTTTACAGTTAAAATGGCTCTCTTTCCTAAAGGGTCGTGAAAGTAAAACAGTCTAACTTGTTACGCATCCATAAGCACTCAAAGATTCACATCTGAACAGCTTACAACAAGCTCCACAGTGGTTTTGTTTATCTGTTTCGTTTCTTTGTGTGAATAAGATGTGCTTTGGGAATTCTCTGTCGTCACAGCCTTGCGACATGTTTTTTTCCAATGTAATATTTTTATTGATTATTTAAGAATTTCATACAATGCATCATCGGTTCACACTCAACCTACCCTTGTGTCCCACCCCACGATTAAAAAATATACCAAGTACAATTGGTGCCACCCCCATGCTCACCTGAGCGCGGTCAAACTCCCCGTGGCCACTGGGATTTCTTGTGACATTTAACTCACTTGATTTTCATCCAGGAATCACTATTGCCCTGGCCTGGATTGCAGTGATGATTTGAAAGCTGATTATCTACACATTGCCTATGCTTTCTTTTCTCCCTGCCCCGTGCATCAGCATTTGCCCTGAATTATCCCCGGTCCCTTCCCTCCTAGTTTAGAGGTCTCGGACACTGTTACTCTCCACAGAAACTCCTGGCTGGATGCTTTGTGTCTGTTAGGAAAAAAAGAACGTACTGAAAACTCACTCACGTCAATCCTTTCATTTTGCTTTAATGATTTTGTGAGTGAGTAAATTGGATCGTAACGCTGCTGAAGGAGGTTTCCGGGCAGATGTTTAATGGTGTAACAGAGGAAATATCTCAGGGGAAACTATGCTCAGGTTAGCTGCAAAAGTGTATGTGTCTCTTTCTGCCAAAGATACGGGACAAAGAGAATGGGGTAGAGAGAGGAGTCAGGTGACATTACTCGGTGAATCAGTGAACGCTGCCTTTAAAAGATCGTTCTTTTAAAACACACTAAGAAGGTATTTTCCAGCTTCCCCCTCTTTCCTCTCAGTTGTCTTCACAGAGATGTAACCAAGCATGCAGGATGTGAGCGAGTCACCATGATGGTCGCTGCACATACAGTCCAGAGCAAAATGCTGATAAAGAGCTTGGTATAGCAGAACTATCTGACTCGGACTTTTCTTATTTGACCAGAAAGGTTTATCGATTTTTATGGACGAAACCTTCTAAGAACACTGGGGAGTTTTTATAGCCTCCTCTTTTCTTTCTAGACATCATTTTGATTTTAGAAAATAAGTATTTCCCTTGCTTCATTTTAATTTAAATGAAAACAAACAATTTGAGCTAATTGTCCCACTGCTGTATGTATGTGTCATATGTGTTATTATACGATACAGAGATATTGTCATCCAAGTATATAATGTGCATTGAGCTTAAATCTCCCTACTGCCCTCTGCAGCTCGCCCACCCCCTTTGCTTCCTAGACAGTTTGCTTTTACTTTCATGCCTCGAGTATGTACAGCATTTATGTATCTATAAATAAATGATAAATAAATGCAGGGAGCACAATTGAAAAGAAAAAGAATATGTTTGGTTTTCACAGTCTGACTTAATTCTGTGAATATGAATATTTTCAGTTTTATCCAATTTGCAAAAATTGATATGACTTCACTCTTCTTTCAGGCTAAAGGCTTCCACCATAAGAATGCAGGTTTCACTTGGTGGTCTACATTAGCTTTGAGGGCCCAGTGTCACCCAAAGTAGCGTCTCATTTGAGAACGTTCTGCCTCACCTTCCTGATTAGCTAGAACTATAAGTGAAAAGTCTAGAGCTAGCTTCTTCCCAGATGATTTTAGAAATTGTTTTAGGGGGCTGAAATTTAATATTGCACTTGGTTTTCATTATTGTGACAAATAACCAAACCTACAAGGAGGGAAGATTTCTCTCTGCTTGCAGTCCCAGGGGAATCAGTTTTTCCATGCTCTCGTTTCGTTACCCTAGGTCCAGGGTGAAGCTGAAAGTCATGATGATGAGAAAATAATTAAGAAAATCAGCTTATCTCATGCAGGATAAGTACCAACAGAGAAGGCTGAGGATAAATTCATCTTACAATAATCTGCTGCTTCTAATTCTGCCCTGTCTCCAGTGTTTTAGCACATGGCAATAATGTCATCATATTATGAATTCCTCAGGGAATTAACCAATTCTCTAGGACAGAGTCCTCATTAGTCAGTCAGTTTTCCCAAGCCCAGCTCCCAACATTAACCTGTGTGTGTGGTTTTATATTTAAAGCATAATAGTGATTTCATCACCAGCACATGCATTCATACATATGTCTTATTCCATTTTTTTTTTTTTTTTGTAAGATGAAACAAGAGGCTTCCAGTGATGGGTCACAGGACCTGGATACAGAAGTCTATATCTGGGTTCTCAGCATCACTTCCCCAGATAACAAATGCTACAATCAGCTATGGTGTGGCTGTAGTGGCTACTTGTTACCACATCAGCATGGACATGGCCTCTTCTAAATACTGACATGAAAGACTGTATTTCTTTACATTTGAATCTGTCTGCTGACCTTTACCTTGGAAGAAATTTCAAAAATTTAAACACAAAGATATTCATCGGGTTGTCAAATTTATAGCCTATTCCATGCTTAGATTTTGGTTTGTACATATAATACATAGAATGGCTATTTACAATCTGTGAATATTAATTATGAGAATGACAGTGTCTTTGACGCAGCATTATATATCAGTATAGAAAAAGATAAATAGGAGGAAAATTATTGCCAACAAACAAAGGTGATAAAAACGAAATGGGCAAAAGCTTAAAAAGAAGAAAAATATAGATCATCATTGTGATTCACAATGCAGAAAAAAATCTAAACATGATACTGCTGTTGGAAGCGATTATAAAATATATGTCCAGTATGACAAACTTACCATTAATGGCTGTGTATATCCAACAGTATGGGGACCGAAATTAGCCTTTTCTTTGTTTTGTTTATCCTTAAAGTGATAATAGAGGTAATTTTCTATTGAATTAAAATAAGCTGTTGGCACTTCTTCACGGACCATAGTCCTCTTTAATAATGAGGCCTATTATTGTTAACAGGGGGGAGTGATTCCACCCAATAGCAAACTGATGTATCCCTCGGTGCTCATTTATAGTGGTTAAATGGGATTTAGTGAATTGTTAACAAACCAGTATAATTTGTAGAAATGTATTTTACTGCCACTTTTGAGATTTAAGAAAAAAAATCTAAGTTTAATTTCTTGTATTTTAATCCCCAGTATCTTAGATGCTATTTTTTTTCAGCAACTAATCCAAAAAAAAAATTCACAAGGTTGAAATCATAAGCTTTTGGTACATAATGAAAACCCTAATGATAATCAAAGCTACACTAAAGTGGAATGCTTCTAAAGTATAGTGAACTTCCTGCTATAAAAGTCATCAAAGTTACGCTGAAAATACTACTGTAGAGAACTGATCTATCTGCAAAATAATTGGACAAGCTGCCCTTTAATGTAGAATAACATCATTTCATGGCCTAGGACAATAGAGTAATTTGCATGACATTGTAATTTCAAGGATGGTATCCTAACGTTGAGACAAGGTAGCTTTGAAAATTAAATATAGTATTAAGAAAAAAAAAAGAGGTGTCTTAGTGAGTTTGTACAGAGTAAAAAAGTGTTAGCTTGCCAACTCTGATAATCTGAGATAGATTCCAGATCCCAGAATAGAATAGGAAATCTACACTTAAAACTTCTCTGATTTTTCACATGGGCACTCTTGCATACACACATGTAAACCATCACACCATCACACCACACAAACACATGAAAGCCATCAACCCATCCTACATATATGCATGCAAAAGCTATCACACAGACACACACATACAGACACACGAAAGCCATTATCCTGTCACAACATTCCACACACATGTGCACAAAACACATCACAAACACACAAACACACACACAAAACAAAAACATCACACCATTAAGTCATCACACACATAATAATAATAGTAATAATAAAAGAGTACTTGATAAAAATGGTCACATGAGTTTGTTTACCCTTTCAACCTTGGGAGTTGGTAACATCTGGGTTGTAGAGGGAGATATGGTGGGTTTGTGTCCACTCCAAGCTACATGGCGAGAACTTGTCTCAAAATAAAACTTGTCTTTTATGTATTTAGTTAATAAATAAGAATAATTTATTTAGGTCTACTCTATTATATTTATATATGTTAAGGCCTCTTGTTTTCCTGCCATGAAAAATAATTAAATCCCTGCCACTCCCTGTCTGCTGACCTGAGCTTTCCATGTAACACTGGTCCTTCATTCTGACTACAGCGGCTATTGTTTCACTGAACTACCCCTTCCTGCTCCGTCAAAGCTAAACCAACTTAATATCCACTTTTATACAACAACAAACAACTTGTCATTTCCCCTTTTATATTTATGCCACAAAAGAAAGTTTGACTGAATATTCTATGGCATTACTATCATTTACTTCTTTTTTGCTTACTTATCATTTCTAAAAATTGAAATTCAATAAACTCTGATTTCCATCTTATTTTTTTTTTGTTTGCACATCATTCACAATAACTAAAAGAGAGTGATTGAAGCTGAAAAGAAAATTATGCTTTCCTGTGGACTATTCAGAGGGTATGCTTCAGAGTTCAAGGTCAGGTAGATGTAGTTTATCCTTTCAAATGCTCAAAATCGTGCTGATTTGGGAGACCAAAGTGCTATAATTAATTTGTTTCTATGAAAGCAATAAAACTAAGCAATTGCTAAAGAGTGTCTATTTTTATAAACCATAGGAAGATCTGTTCACACTATTTCTGAAGCAACATTAAGTACTTCTGAAGCCTGCTAAGAGGGCAAGAACGTTCCATGGAATTCATGTGAAACACCAAATTCTCTATAAATATCACGTGCTTGTTTTTTATTGACCAGGGTTGAATAAACTTCTATAACTCAAAAGAGGTCATAGACATGGATGTTATGGCTTCATAATTAGTGCTCCAGGAAGTGACAGGAGAAGTAAAATCATGCTTCTGTTTCAAGCTGATGGCAACTCCCTAATATTCCTGTATGATTGAGTGGCCCGTGCCATTTTGGACTTACATGCTGAAAAGTGGTTCCATCAACATAGATAATATCACGTAAAATCGGTATATTAAATTTCCCATCCACAAACAATTAAGAACAATTGACATTTTATTCTATCTTTTTGTCTATAGAAGTATACACATACAATATAAGTAATATGTAGGGAGTGAACAAATATTTTTAAAGTATTTTCTAAATGACTTTCTGAAAATAGGACACTAAATGGATTTTAGATTTTATATTGTCTTTTAGTTTTCCACTTTTGACCTTCAATGCCTGTGGTGGTTTGAATATGCTTAGCCCAGGGACTGGCATTATTAGGAAGTGTAGCCTTCCTTTTTTGGAGGAGGTATGGCCTTGTTGGAGGAAGTGCATGTGGGTGTGGACTTTGAGATCCTCCTGATAGCCATATGGGAGACAATCTTCTTCTAGTTCCCTTAAGAATAAGATGTAGAACTTTTAGCTCCCCCATTACCATGTCTGCCTGGATGCTGCAGGCTTCCTACCTTGATAATAAAGAACTGAACCTCTGAATCCACAAGCCAGGCCCAGTTAAATGTTGTCCTTTATAAGAGTTGCCTTGGTCATGGTGTCTCTTCACAGCAATGGAAACTCTAAGACAGAAGTTGGAACCAGGGATTGAATTATTGCTATGATAGGCCAGACCAAGCTTTTGTTTGCAGGAAATGTGGATTTCTGGACTTTGGAAAGCAATGGAATCCTTTAAATGGGGTTTAATGGACCATCCCAGTAGGAATAAGAGGACATAGATGCTAAGTGTGATTTGAACTGGGCAAACATGGCCCAAAAGGATTCAGCAGAGAAGAATTTCAGTATGTAGCCTAGAGACTGTTTTTGTGGTATTTTGGTGAAGAATGTGGCTACCTTTTGCCTTTGTCTGAAGAGTCTACCTAAATTAAAGAGTTTTATATTAAGTGCACTGACAAAGGAATTCTCAAAAGAATCCCAGCAGAGACTTTGTTTTCTTGTTTAGTCTCACGGAGAGCGTTTTGATCACTCATGGCAAGCTTCAAAAGGAAAAGTATAAAATGCATGGTTCAAAGAACAAAGGAGCACCAAGAAGAAGAATGGAGCTGAGTCCTTTGTTCAAGGAGGACAAAATAAGGGAGGGGTGACTTGGGAACCAGATCGCACCCAGCTAAGCTTAGTGTTTATGTGTTTGCAGCTGAACAAGGATAGGCATGATCTGGTCATGTTATTGTTTTTATTTGGTCTTCTAATCTGGAATGAACTGCAACCCTGAAATGGAGGGCACACTTTTGATCCAGGTCTTGAGGCTGGAGGACAGGCTTTTGATCCGCATTTTGAGGAACAGTGGCCATGAAAAGATTTGGCCCAGGCATGATGGTACATACACACCTTTAATCCCAGAAGACAAAGGCAAGCAAATCTATGAGTTCAAGATCAGCCCAGGACAGAGAAAGTTCTAGGTGAAGAAAAGTTTTAGGTGAAGAAAATCCAGGCATTGTCCTTCAATGCCTTTGATCCCAGATAAGCAGATAGAGCCATGTGGATTTCTGAGTTCAAGGTCAATCTACAGAGCAAGCTCCAGGACAACCAAGCTTAAACACTGAAGAAATTGGATAAAAGAACTTGGCAACTTCAGACAGGAGCCTCTGGCTTTAGAGTCAAGAACAGAAGGGGTACTGGAACAATTGACGATTAGCTGGAGCGAAGAAATTAGCAGTGATTAGGAAGGAACCAACATCACTGAGGTGAAGCCTAGGAATATTTTCTGAGAGTATGAAGAAGCTCTGTTCCAGAGATAGCCAAGGTTGTGCCTTGTTTCCAAAGTAGACAAGGTAATGTATAAGATCAATCAGGTGGTACTGATTTTGAAGGCATGAAGGGGTCATGAAAAGCAGCTGAGGCTTGGTACTGTGTGATGCCAGGGAGGGCTGTTGGTGAAGGTGCAGCTTCAGTTGAACTTGACAGCCCAGGACTAAAGTGTTTCATGCAAAGGATATGAAGTTTGATACCATGAACAGTCTCATCCTATGAGGTGCTTTTTGGTGAAGCCTAGCTGTATCAGAAGACTTCAGTGTATTGGAGATGCCAGTATCATGAGATGATCACTAAGAACAGCAGCAACAGTAGTCAACCAGAGTGCTACAGAGAACAGAGCTGGTGAAGTGATCCAAATCTTTTGGAGGAGTCCAGAAGATCATGTGTGGCTCACACACACTGGAACAAGAATCTGTAAAGTTGGAGTTGCCTTGGATACCCCAAGATGTAAGAGATGACAAAGCTGTGGGAATACCTGCCAAGGAAAGACTCGAACAGTGTGGAACCAGCCGAAGGGAATGAAGTTTGTTGCTGCTGAATGCCAGATATGCCAACAGCAGTTAGCAAGGAGGGAAGGAATTGGAGACTTCAAGTATGCTTTGGCATTGGGCATGACAACGTGGAGTTTGGAAGTAGCCCCGCTGGATTCTGTCTTGCTTTGGTCTAGTATTTCCTCATTATGATGTTTTGGAATGATAACCTGCATCATGTAGGAGGTATGTGATCTGCTTTTTTGATTTTTATGTGTTAAGGGATTACACTTTAGAGATTGCATGAATCTCAGAAGAGACTTTGAACTTTGGGCTTTTAACATTGTTGAGACTGTTATAGGCTATGGGACTTTTGAAGTTGGACAACCTGTATTCTGTATTATGATATGGTGGGGTATGGCCCCCATAGACTCATGTTTGTAAGCCTGTGGGGGACCAGGGAGTGGAATGTAGTGGTTTAAATATACTTGGACTGGCACTATTAGGAAGTGTGACCTTGTTGTAGTAGGCATGTCCTTGTTGGAGGAAGTATGTAACTGCAAGGATAGGCTTTGAGAACATCCTCTTAGCCACATGGGAGACAGTCTTCCAAATAAAATGTAGAACTTTCATCTCCTCCAGCACCATATCTGCCTGGGGTATGCTGCCATGCTTCCTGCCTTGATGTTAACAAACTGCACCTCTGAACCTGTAAGCCAGCCCCAATTAAATGTTGTCCTTTATAAGAGTTGCCTTGGTCATGGTGTCTGTTCACAACAACAGAAACCCTAACTAAGACAGTGCCAAGCCATTTAATTAAGGGGGGGGTAAAACATAGAACTCACATATGCCTGTGGGAAAAAGAATAAAGTGGAATAGATACTAAATAAAAATGTGAAAACTCTATGAACTATTTTTGAATAGATATTACTGATATTATTCATATGGTGAAGATGAAGAATAAAATTGGCTCTACCTCTTTCTCAGGACTCTCTAATGATTCTATATTCTCAAGATAAATGTTAAATTTGCAGAGACTTTTATGTGAAGAACATTTCTACCACTATACTTATTATTCCTTTGAAAAGACTTCCCAGTCTCTATACAGCCCAGCATTTGATGCTGTTGTTTTACATTAATGACTGAGAGTTATAGAAACATTTCATAGAACCAAAATGAAAACATCTTACCTTTTTATTTTTGTATTTTTCCCAACAAAATCTAGTATGTATATTTCTCTCTCTCTCTCTCTCTCTCTCTCTCTCATTGTGTGTGTGTGTGTGTGTGTGTGTGTGTGTGTGTGTGTGTGTGTGATCCCCAGGAGAAGGACATATTTGGCGTTATGAATATTAACATGTAGCAGGTAACTCCTGGGTGTCTCCGGGTATCAGCTGGGACTACAGGTGAATTGTGCAGATTCTGGCTTTCAGGAAAGTACTAGAATCTATCATTTGCAAAATGGTTCTTTTTTTTTTTTTTAATTGATTTCTAGAATCATTCTTACCAGGTTTTCCTTTTGCTGGAACACTTCATTAGATTTTGAGATCACATGTCTGTCATCTGGTCTCAGTTGAGCCAATTTCATGGCTTGTTCTTTATTCACCATAGATAGTCTCTCTCTCTCTTTTTTTTTTCTTCTTACCCACTCTGACTACTCTGATTTCTATAATAGTTTTCAATTAAAGTAAAATGTCCTAAAATCTTAGATTTATGTTTTAATGAAAATGGCTGCAGTTATATTTTTGAGTCACAATTAAATAATCCCCAGTGATTCTCATGAATGCTATCATAGGGTCAAAAAAGAATGTTTGAAGAAATTCCTTGGACGTTGCTAGTATAAATGGCTAGCAGTTCAGAGACAGTAAGAGAGTGCAGCAGGTATAGCCACCTGCTGCATAGCCTGCTGATCTGAGTGTGATTCTCAGAATCCTTATGGAGGAGGGAAAGAACTAACTCCCAAAAGTTGCCCTCTGACTCAGTGCATGAAACAACAGCACCCACCTGTAAACTCACAAATATATAATGCAAAAACTTGTTTTTAATCAAGGAACAAGCAGTTTAGTGTTAGTACTTTAACAAAGTATATATGCAAAATGCAAAATCAAAAGGTTTGTCAATTCAGTCTTTATATTTTGGACAGATGTGTGTTGTATATGTTTTTCTTTCATATCTCTCTCTTCATCTAACTGTGAGTGGGATTGTGAACATATGTAGATGAATCTCTAATTAAATATTGAAGCTGATTGTTTTAGAACATAATTTATTTCATTTCTAGCTCATATTACAAGCTGGTTGCACATTTCAGGATCATATTATAATGAGTTCCTATTTTATTCATGTATGAGATCAAATATGGAATCATAAATTAGAGAACAGTAGATGATGTCATTTTGTTTTCTATAGATATTCTACTGAGGTCAAATTCCATAGGTTCACTGGATACATAAATGTGATTATTTATAAGAATGAATGTGATATGCCAACTTAGAATGAAGGCTGAATGCAAAAGCCCAGGAACTTAATTGTATAAATCAGGGACTATTTGGTACTTGTTAGTTATAAAACACATTAAGTATAAGAACTCAAAGACTCTTATTTACATGCATTATAGATGAGAATATAAAACCTGTCTATAAATCAGGTTTTGAATTTTAGTATAATTGTGGTTTTCAAAGTAGATAATTAAATTGCTATGTCTTTGGGGAAAGGTCAGCCCATTGGGATGCTACAGATTAATCTCTCTAGGGCAGTTGCTCTTAATAACCCTGAACGGTTGTTTCATAAGCTTGAAGGTTTGGCAAGAGTCCATCGAGCCTAAAATACTTTGAAAATGACAGGAATTCACTAAGAAACACTCTAGTAGTTTTATTTAATCACCAATTAACCTGCAAATGTACCTTTCGTTATCACGTGCTGTTACCCTGCACTGTGATCAGTTGTAAACCTCCTGGGCTTCGTTATCCTTCTTTGTGTTTAGTTTGACATCGGTTCCTTGAGCTACACATACAGGAAAGAGATAGGAACTCAAGTTCGTAAGGAATTAAGCTTCTCATTCAATAAATTATTTTTAGTATATGTTACCTTGTTTTATGGATTTATTTTATTTTCCATATTGTACCATTATAAAAATTATGAAGGATACCTTTTGATTTAATTGAATAAAAAAAGAATTATCTCTTTTGAGATACAAGGACATGACTATGAATGTCCACATAAGTAAAACTAAAGTCCTTTAATGGGAAAATATGTTTCAAACCCTCCTTAAGGAAGTAAAAAAGAAAGGACAAAAGCCAATGTGATACTAAATTATATATCATAATTACCCAGACTCCAACTAGTATCACCTAAAAGTAAATGATTAACATGATGATATGGTAAAGTAAGACATGTTAGGTTTTAGAAGAATAGTAACAAGTGATTTATATTAACTTATTTATATTAATTTCTAACATTTTGCACAATTCTACCAATATTGTCTCAAATTACTAAAAGAAGTTAAAAGTCATACTTGAAAAAAATTTTTGTGTGTGTGTGGGTATTCTCAGTAAACATTTTATTGTTGTTTTTCCAAAGTTAATTCATCATTCTTGCTTAAAGTAGTGCTCCTTTAAAAAAAAATGATACTCAACTTTCTTCATTTTCACTAACAGCTGTGTTTTTTTAATCATAATCTTTGAATATACTAGAAATATCCAATTGGCTTGTCTTCACAGTCCTATATCTTGTTATTAGGAGAATGCTATCTGTATCTTATAATTTAACAAAACTAGTTTAAACAATTTGACCACCTAAGAAAAATGTGCTTAGGATATTGAAATGTAACATTTAAAGGAATGTAGCCAAAAAAAAAAAAAGTAATCAATTTTCTTGAAGAAAAAAAAATGTACCATTTTGTAATTACTCTTACTTGACATAAATTTTTGTTATGACAAAAATCATAACAATAATAAACAAATACTCTTTTTCCCCCCTTTGGATATACTTCTCACATAACTTTGAGTCATTTTAAGCAATTAGCATAAACATTAGACATATATCTGTTTCATAGTCAGGAAGTTCATTATAAATGTTTGAAGAGATTCAGTATTTGTTGAGTGCTTCCATCCTATTTCATAGATGACAATTTTGTATTATGTCCCCATACAGTAGAAGAGACACAGCAGTTTTCTGAATTTTCTTTCATAAGTATACTTTGACAACTCTGAAAGCTCTGCCCTCAATATTTAAGCAACTCACAAAGGCTCTTCCTACTCCTACAATCACATAAAAACCACTGCAAGACTCATAAAAAATAACTAAATATATTTATCAGTATATCTTAGTTTAATTATCTTTCCTAGTAAGCATAGCTTGTCAAACACTGTATTTTATAAACATTCCAAACTGGGATGATCAGTTTCTAAGTGATTATGTAAATCTAAAAATCTGTACTAATTAGCTCATTTTTACCCATTAAAACATCTGTTCTGTAACTATTAAAACTTCACTGGGCCAAGGTACAAGCTATTATATTTCTTATCAGTAGTTGTTCAACTCATCACATTTAACTTTTAGCATATTACATCATTAGTCATAGTGTTAAGAAGGTACTTCTATCCATTGCGGACAGATTTTTAAAATGCACATTTACTTTTTAAAGCTGTATCCTTTTTCTGTTGCCAGTCATACACAAAATATTCTAGATAAACCTGAGAGCAATTCAACATGAATTTATGTACTAATACCAGAGAGTTGTCCTGCTTTACCTATTTACTGGAATTCTATCTTCTGTTGACTGGTTATTTTCATGACCTCTTGGAATTTATTTTTTTCTAAAATTAATTTTAAAAAGACCTTTACTGTACAGTTCAAAATTATTAAAATCATACTAAGTTTATTTCCTATCAATGACTAAGGATCTAAATAAAATATAATATCCACTAGGTTCATGAATCACATGTGTGTAATTATGTAAGGTAAGGATTACATGTATACTGATAAAATATATAGCGCCCCATATGACATTTGAGATGTGTTCATATATTTTATGTTCCTCCACTCAAATGTATTTGACTTTAATGAATTCCTACTTCTGTTTACTGTTTATTTAATGAGCTACTTTGTAAAATTTAGTCTTATCTATAATGTCTAAAACCATGGTAAAATGTTACTATACCCGAAGGCGGTTAAGAATCTGAAATGAATTTTATTTCTCAGCTAGATCATTTAATACTAATTCCTTGAAGTCTTTCACTCTGTTCCAGATCATTTGTTGCCTGTACCATTAATAAACTTATAGCCTAGAGTGTTATTGTGTTATTGTTTCAAATGTGTTCCCATTTAGAAACCTACAAATTATGTGTTCATTGCCATATTCAAAATTCAGTTATTAGCAAAGAAATAACAATCTACCTTTAATTATGTCGTCTAGAAAGGCTTACAAAGGCTTTGATTCTTAACAGAACATTCCTTACAGCAATTCACCTCAAACTATTAAACTGAGAAATTAATGACTCTGTCTACTGTGGCTGTTGCTGGCAGATTACTTGAGTAAGATAAAGTTTGCTGTAAAGTACATTTCTTTTTCTCTCTCTTCAGCTTGCAATCCATCATGAAGCTTGATGACTTTTTTTTTTAACTCACCATTCTGATCAAACTTTGCTTCTTGCACACAAAAACTAGCCATACTCTGTGGGATGTATGTGAGCAAGTTCATGAGAAGTGGCGAGAAAATGAGATAAAGAGTGGGAGAGCATATATCTGTATGGGACAGAGAGGTTTTTATATGAAGTGTCGTATCTTTTCTAGTCATGAGACTATCTTTAGATGGAAAAAAAAAAAAAAGCCTAGCTTTTCACACCTGGCCTTTAAATTTTTATCTAAAGCACTCATTGAGAATGTTTATCATATTCTTTGTTTGAACCACCCTTTCCCAATTTGCTTTTAGATAAGAATTCTATTAGTTCATTCACACCAAGGTATAAATGACGAAAGGTCTTTATGTTCCCAAAGAAATTCAACTATGATGTTGATTAATTACACATTACATTATTTTTTCAAAGGTAGTGTTAATAATGGTCATGGTATATGGTTTATAAAAATAAATGCATGTATAAGATAAAAATATAAATATATAACACTATATTCCCTTTTATGTATTCTCATTTACTTTGTTAAAAGAAAATGAGGCAGGGTCTCATGTATTTCAAACTGGCTTCTTCCCTGGGATGCAGCTGAAAATGACCTTGAACTTCTCTGTTTTCTTCCTCTAGCCTTCATATCCTATGATTACAGGGGTACACTAAGATACCAAGTTTTATGTGATGGTGAGAATCAAACACCTGGTTTCTTGAGTGCTTAATAACTCCTATGGACTAAGCAATATTCCTAGTTCTAATTCCTTCATCTTTAACAGTAACATTCTGATCTTGTAGTCTTCATTTCTATTCCACTGCTAATAAAAATCTCACAAAAGCAACTTAAGGGGGTAGGTTTATTTTAGCTCTTTAGTTTAAAGTACAGTGACTCATAGCAGGGTAATCATTGCAGCAGAGGCCTGAAACAAGTGGTCACATCCATTAGTACTGAAAATAGAGAGCAAAGAGCCTTCATATTGTTTGCTTTTTTAATTTTATGATCCATGAATCCCTCTTCCTGAGAAAACAGTCCCATCAACAGTGAGCCAAGGTCTTCCCAACATCAGTTTCCAAAGGGTTGGCCCAGAGGTCCATCTCCCATAGGATTCAATGTCTTGTCATATTGCCAGTTGGAACTAACATAGCAATGAATACTACTAATTTTATTTTATATATCAGCATTTTCCAAGATGTATTCCTGAAATTTTTGAAATTATCTTACGGAGGTGACCAGCAAACTCTCATATATAATTCAAGATATCTTGTATGACAGAGCTCAGAACCTCATTCCTTCACAGTTGTGTGTGTGTGTGAAGCTATTCATGTAATCATTAACTTATTTAGATCTTAAAGAGAATTGGTGCCTATAAACGCTGGAAAAAACATGCAAACAAATTGAGAACTCTGGAAAAGAAACACAAGTGGGTGTCTTTGTGCGGGATTTATTCCTGTGAAGAGATACCATGACAACTCCTCCTTCTTCTTCCTTTTCTTCTTCTTCTTCTTCTTCTTCTTCTTCTTCTTCTTCTTCTTCTTCTTCTTCTTCTTCTTCTTCTTCTTCTTCTTCTTCTTCTTCTTCTTCTTCCTCTTCCCCTTCCCCTTCCCCTTCCCCTTCCCCTTCCCCTTCCCCTTCCCCTTCCCCTTCCCCTTCCCCTTCCCCTTCCCCTTCCTCTTCCTCTTCTCCTTCTTCTCCTTCTCCTTCTTCTCCTTCTCCTCCTCCTCCTCCTCCTCCTCCTCCTCCTCCTCCTTCTTCTTCTTCTTCTTCTTCTTCCTCTCTCCTTTTTAAAACAAAATTATTTTATTTACTAACAGTTCAATTGTTGTCTCTTTACCAGGTCTCCGGTCCACGAGCCTCCCTTCCTATCTTGCTTCCCCTTCGCCTCTAAGAGGGTGCTGCTCCAACCATACACTCCCACCTCACCCCTCTAGCATCCTCCTTCTCTGGGGCATCAAGCCTCTACAGTACTAAGTGCATCCCTACCCACTGAGGCCAGTCAAGGCAGTCCTCTGCTACATATGTAACAGATGCCACTGACCAACCTATGTAAACTCTTTGGTTGGTGGCTTAGTCTCTGGGAACTCTGAGGGGTCCAGTTATTTGATACTGTTGTTCTTCCTATGGGGTTGTAATCCCCTTCAGCTCCTTTAGTCTTTCTTCTAACTCCTCCACTGGAGTCACCAGACTCAGTCCAATGGTTGGCTGTAAGTTCTGATTCTGTCTCGGTCAGGTGCTGGCAAAGCCTCTCAGAGGACAGCCATGCTAGAGTCCTGTCTGCAAGCACATCTTGGCATCAGCAATAGGGTCAGGGTTTGCTGTCTGCAGATGGGATGGATCCCAAGGTGAGACAATCTCTTTAGTCTCTGCTAAAGAGATTTAGCATTTTTTTGTCCCTGCATTTCCTTTCGACAAGAACAATTCTGGGGGGAAAATTTTGAGAGCGGTGGGTGGCCCCATGCCTCAAATGAGGGCTGTGTTTATCTACTGGAGGTATTCCCTTTAGGTTCTGTCTCCCTACTATTGGGTATTTTGGCTAGTGTCATCCCCACTGGGTCCAGGGAGCCTCCAACATCCCTGGTATCTGGGACTTTCTAGTGGTTCTCCCCATTCCCCACCCCAAACTATTGCATATTTCTATTTCTCCTGACACTCTAGGGCCTGATCCTGCCCCCTTTTTCCTCCCCCGTCTGTTTCCCACGCAGATTCTTTCCTCCCTCTACCTGCTGTGATTATGTTGTTCCCCCTTCTAAATGTGTTTGAAGCATCCACACTTTGGCATTCCTTCTCGTTAAGCTTCATGTGGTCTGTGATTTGTGGTATTTTGAACCTTTTGGCTAGTATCTACTCATCAGTGAGTACATAATATGTATATCATTGTGGGTCTGGGTTACCTCCCTCAGGATGATATTTTCTAGTTCTATCCATGCGCCTGAAAAATTCGGGATGTCCTTGTTTCTAATAGCTGAGTAGTTTTTCATTGTGTAAATGTACCACATTTTCTGTATCCATTCTTCCATTGAGGTACATCTGGGTTGTTTCCAGGTTCTGACTATTATAAAAAAGGCTGATATGAACATAGTGGAGCATCTTGTGACATGGTGGGGCATCTTTTGGGTATAGTCCCAAGAGTGGTATTGCTGGGTCTTCAGGTAGAACTATTTCCAATTCTTCGAGGAACAATTGGATTGATTTCCAAAGTGGTTGTACCAGTTTGCAATTCCAGCAGCAATGGAAGAATGTACCTCTTTCTCCACATCCTCACAAGTATCTGCTGTCACCTGAGTTTTTAATCTTAGCCATTCTGATTGGAATAAGGTAGAATCTCAGGATAGGTTTGATTTGCATATCTGTGTGACTAAGAATTAAGGACAATTCTTTAGGTGCTTCATGGCCATTAGAGATTCCTCAGTTGAGTATTCTCTCTTTAGTTCTGTACCCCATTTTTTAATTGGGTTATCTAGTTTTCTAGACTCTAACTTCACGAGTTCTCTCGTGAAGTATATTTTGGATATTAGTCCTCTATTGTATGTAGGGTTGGAAAAGATCTTTTCCCAATCCATTGTTTGCCTTTTGTCCTCTTGACAGTGTCCTTTGCCTTACACAAGCATTTTGGTATTGTTGATCTTAGCACATGAGCCATTGGTATCCATGGCAACCCTTATAAAGAAAAACATTTAATTGGCTGACAGTTTTATAGGTTCAATCCATTATCATCATAATGGGAAGCATGGCAGCCTCCAGGCAGACCTGGTGCTGGAAAAAGACATGAGAGTTCTCCATCTTGATCTGCAAGCACCAAGAAGGAGATTATCCATACTGGGTGGAGCTTGAGTATAAGAGAGCTCAAAACCCACCCCCAGTGACATAGTTCCCCCAACAAGGCCATGTCTCCTCCAAAAAGGACACACCTTCTAATAATGCCAACCCTTATGACTAAACATTCAAACATAAATCTACAGGGGCCAGACCTATTCAAACCACAATAGTGAGGAAAAATTGAATAGGAGTGCAAATCTAGAAGAAGGGACAATGTATTTGCCAGTGTTATATTAGATTGCCAACGAGAGTGCTATAAGGAACAAAATATATATATATATATGGGGTGTGTGATGGTTTGTGTATGTTCAGCCCAGGGAGTGACACTATTAGAAAGTTCAGCCCTGTTGGAGTACGTGTGTCACTGTTGTTGTGAGCTTTGGGACTCAAATCCTAGCTCCCTGGAAGCCAGTATTCTACTAGGAGCCTTCAGATGTGTAAGTTTTGCCAAGAAATGAAACTTTGTATGTGCAGTTTGTGGACTGTAACATGTAGGGGAATTATGCAGAAAAGCGAGAAGGATAAGGTCAGAGGACTGATTGGCTATGAGTTTCATACATTGTAAAGGAAGTGATACAGCTTAAGCACTGAATGAACTCTGAGATATGAAAGATTCATAAGGCGGTTCTGCAGGAGCCAATAAGAAATCTTGTAGAATCTATCTGAATCAAACACATCAAAACAATGAGGAAAATTCAATTAACATAAAACATGGCAAAACATTGGGCAAAGTGAAATCATTATTTGAATATTCAACATACCAAAATGAATACTTTATGAATTGAAAAGTTTTACTAATATGTGTGTAAAGTTAATTATGAGAAACCTTCCAGAAAGATGGCTACATCTTTATTTTTTTTTTCTTTCCATTTTTTATTAGGTATTTAGCTCATTTACATTTCCAATGCTATACCAAAAGTCCCCCATACCCACCCACCCCCACTCCCCTAGCCGCCCACTCCCCCTTTTTGGCCCTGGCGTTCCCCTGTTCTGGGGCATATAAAGTTTGTGTGTCCAATGGGCCTCCCTTTCCAGTGATGGCCGACTAGGCCATCCTTTGATACATATGCAACTAGAGTCAAGAGCTCCGGGGTACTGGTTAGTTCATAATGTTGATCCACCTATAGGGTTGCAGATCCCTTTAGCTCCTTGGGTACTTTCTCTAGCTCCTCCATTGGGAGCCCTGTGATCCATCCATTAGCTGACTGTGGGCATCCACTTCTGTGTTTGCTAGGCCCCGGCATAGTCTCACAAGAGACAGCTACATCTGGGTCCTTTCGATAAAATCTTGCTAGTGTATGCAATGGTGTCAGCGTTTGGATGCTGATTATGGGGTGGATCCCTGGATAAGGCAGTCTCTACATGGTCCATCCTTTCATCTCAGCTCCAAACTTTGTCTCTGTAACTCCTTCCAAGGGTGTTTGTTCCCACTTCTAAGGAGGGGTATAGTGTCCACACTTCAGTCTTCATTTTTCTTGAGTTTCATGTGTTTAGGAAATTGTATCTTATATCTTGGGTATCCTAGGTTTTGGGCTAATATCCACTTATCAGTGAGTACATATTGTGTGAGTTCCTTTGTGAATGTGTTACCTCACTCAGGATGATGCCCTCCAGGTCCATCCATTTGGCTAGGAATTTCATAAATTCATTCTTTTTAATAGCTGAGTAGTACTCCATTGTGTAGATGTACCACATTTTCTGTATCCATTCCTCTGTTGAGGGGCATCTGGGTTCTTTCCAGCTTCTGGCTATCATAAATAAGGCTGCTATGAACATAGTGGAGCATGTGTACTTCTTACCAGTTGGGGCATCTTCTGGATATATGCCCAGGAGAGGTATTGCTGGATCCTCCGGTAGTACTATGTCCAATTTTCTGAGAAACTGCCAGACGGATTTCCAGAGTGGTTGTACAAGCCTGCAATCCCACCAACAATGGAGGAGTGTTCCTCTTTCTCCACATCCTCGCCAGCATCTGCTGTCACCTGAATTTTTGATCTTAGCCATTCTGACTGGTGTGAGGTAGAATCTCAGGGTTGTTTTGATTTGCATTTCCCTGATGATTAAGGATGTTGAACATTTTTTTCAGGTGCTTCTCTGCCATTCGGTATTCCTCAGGTGAGAATTCTTTGTTCAGTTCTGAGCCCCATTTTTTAATGGGGTTATTTGATTTTCTGAAGTCCACCTTCTTGAGTTCTTTATATATGTTGGATATTAGTCCCCTATCTGATTTAGGATAGGTAAAGATCCTTTCCCAATCTGTTGGTGGTCTCTTTGTCTTATTGACGGTGTCTTTTGCCTTGCAGAAACTTTGGAGTTTCATTAGGTCCCATTTGTCAATTCTCGATCTTACAGCACAAGCCATTGCTGTTCTGTTCAAGAATTTTTCCCCTGTGCCCATATCTTCAAGGCTTTTCCCCACTTTCTCCTCTATAAGTTTCAGTGTCTCTGGTTTTATGTGAAGTTCTTTGATCCATTTAGATTTGACCTTAGTACAAGGAGATAAGTATGGATTGATTCGAATTCTTCTACATGATAACAACCAGTTGTGCCAGCACCAATTGTTGAAAATGCTGTCTTTCTTCCACTGGATGGTTTTAGCTCCCTTGTCGAAGATCAAGTGACCATAGGTGTGTGGGTTCATTTCTGGGTCTTCAATTCTATTCCATTGGTCTACTTGTCTGTCTGTATACCAGTACCATGCAGTTTTTACCACAATTGCTCTGTAGTAAAGCTTTAGGTCAGGCATGGTGATTCCACCAGAGGTTCTTTTATCCTTGAGAAGAGTTTTTGCTATCCTAGGTTTTTTGTTATTCCAGATGAATTTGCAAATTGCTCCTTCTAATTCGTTGAAGAATTGAGTTGGAATTTTGATGGGGATTGCATTGAATCTGTAGATTGCTTTTGGCAAGATAGCCATTTTTACAATGTTGATCCTGCCAATCCATGAGCATGGGAGATCTTTCCATCTTCTGAGATCTTCTTTAATTTCTTTCTTCAGAGACTTGAAGTTTTTATCATACAGATCTTTTGCTTCCTTAGTTAGAGTCACGCCGAGATATTTTATATTATTTGTGACTATTGAGAAGGGTGTTGTTTCCCTAATTTCTTTCTCAGCCTGTTTATTCTTTGTGTAGAGAAAGGCCATTGACTTGTTTGAGTTAATTTTATATCCAGCTACTTCACCGAAGCTGTTTATCAGGTTTAGGAGTTCTCTGGTAGAATTTTTAGGGTCACTTATATATACTATCATGTCATCTGCAAAAAGTGATATTTTGACTTCCTCCTTTCCAATTTGTATCCCCTTGATCTCCTTTTGTTGTCGAATTGCTCTGGCTAATACTTCAAGTACTATGTTGAAAAGGTAGGGAGAAAGTGGGCAGCCTTGTCTAGTCCCTGATTTTAGTGGGATTGCTTCCAGCTTCTCTCCATTTACTTTGATGTTGGCTACTGGTTTGCTGTAGATTGCTTTTATCATGTTTAGGTATGGGCCTTGAATTCCTGATCTTTCCAGAACTTTTATCATGAATGGGTGTTGGATCTTGTCAAATGCTTTTTCTGCATCTAACGAGATGATCATGTGGTTTTTGTCTTTGAGTTTGTTTATATAGTGGATTACATTGATGGATTTTCGTATATTAAACCATCCCTGCATCCCTGGAATAAAACCTACTTGGTCAGGATGGATGATTGCTTTAATGTGTTCTTGGATTCGGTTAGCGAGAATTTTATTGAGGATTTTTGCATCGATATTCATAAGAGAAATTGGTCTGAAGTTCTCTATCTTTGTTGGATCTTTCTGTGGTTTAGGTATCAGAGTAATAGTGGCTTCATAAAATGAGTTGGGTAGAGTACCTTCTACTTCTATCTTGTGAAAAAGTTTGTGCAGAACTGGAATTAGATCTTCTTTGAAGGTCTGATAGAACTCTGCACTAAACCTGTCTGGTCCTGGGCTTTTTTTGGCTGGGAGACTATTTATAACTGCTTCTATTTCTTTAGGGGATATGGGACTGTTTAGAAGGTCAACTTGATCCTGATTCAACTTTGGTACCTGGTATCTGTCCAGAAATTTGTCCATTTCGTCCAGGTTTTCCAGTTTTGTTGAGTATAGCCTTTTGTAGAAGGATCTGATGGTGTTTTGGATTTCTTCAGGATCTGTTGTTATGTCTCCCTTTTCAGTTCTGATTTTGTTAATTAGGATTTTGTCTCTGTGCCCTCTAGTGAGTCTAGCTAAGGGTTTATCTATCTTGTTGATTTTCTCAAAGAACCAACTCCTCGTTTGGTTAATTCTTTGAATAGTTCTTCTTGTTTCCACTTGGTTGATTTCACCCCTGAGTTTGATTATTTCCTGCCGTCTACTCCTCTTGGGTGAATTTGCTTCCTTTTTTTCTAGAGCTTTTAGATGTGTTGTCAAGCTGCTAGTATGTGCTCTCTCCCGTTTCTTCATGGAGGCACTCAGAGCTATGAGTTTCCCTCTTAGAAATGCTTTCATTGTGTCCCAAAGGTTTGGGTACGTTGTGGCTTCATTTTCATTAAACTCTAAAAAGTCTTTAATTTCTTTCTTTATTCCTTCCTTGACCAAGGTATCATTGAGAAGAGTGTTGTTCAGTTTCCACGTGAGTGTTGGCTTTCTGTTATTTTTTTTGTTATTGAAGATCAGCCTTAGTGCATGGTGATCTGATAGGATACATGGGACAATTTCAATATTTTTGAATCTGTTGAGGCCTGTTTTGTGACCTATTATGTGGTCAATTTTGGAGAAGGTACCATGAGGTGCTGAGAAGAAGGTATATCCTTTTGTTTCAGGATAAAATGTTCTGTAGATATCTGTCAGATCCATTTGTTTCATCACTTCTGTTAGTTTCAGTGTGTCCCTGTTTAGTTTCTGTTTCCATGATCTGTCCATTGGTGAAAGTGGTGTGTTGGAGTCTCCCACTATTATTGTGTGAGGTGCAATGTGTGCTTTGAGCTTTACTAAAGTTTCTTTAATGAATGTGGCTGCCCTTGTATTTGGAGCATAGATATTCAGAATTGAGAGTTCCTCTTGGAGGATTTTACCTTTGATGAGAACGAAGTGCCCCTCCTTGTCTTTTTTGATGACTTTGGGTTGGAAGTCAATCTTATCAGATATTAGGATGGCTACTCCAGCTTGTTTCTTCATACCATTTGCTTGGAAAATTGTTTTCCAGCCTTTTATTCTGAGGTAGTGTCTGTCTTTTTCTCTGAGATGTGTCTCCTGTAAACAGCAAAATGTTGGGTCTTGTTTGTGTAGCCAGTTTGTTAGTCTATGTCTTTTTATTGCGGAGTTGAGACCATTGATGTTAAGAGATATTAAGGAAAAGTAATTGTTGCTTCCTGTTATTTTTGTTGTTAAAGTTGGCATTCTGTTCTTGTGGCTGTCTTCTTTTAGGTTTGTTGAGGGATTACCTTCTTGTTTTTTCTAGGGCATTGTTCCCGTTCTTGTATTGGTTTTTTTCTGTTATTAACCTTTGAAGGGCTGGATTCGTGGAGAGATAATGTGTGAATTTGGTTTTGTCGTGGAATACTTTGGTTTCTCCATCTATGGTAATTGAGAGTTTGGCTGGGTATAGTAGCCTGGGCTGGAATTTGTGTTCTCTTAGTGTCTGTATAACATCTGTCCAGGCTCTTCTGGCTTTCATAGTCTCTGGTGAAAAATCTGGTGTAATTCTGATAGGCTTGCCTTTGTATGTTACTTGACCTTTTTCCCTTACTGCTTTTAGTATTCTATCTTTATTTAGTGCATTTGTTATTCTGATTATTATGTGTCGGGAGGAATTTCTTTTCTGGTCCAGTCTATTTGGAGTTCTGTAGGCTTCTTGTATGTTCATAGGCATCTCTTTCTTTAGATTTGGGAAGTTTTCTTCAATAATTTTGTTGAAGATGTTTGCTGGTCCTTTGAGTTGAAAATCTTCATTCTCATCCACTCCTATTATCCGTAGGTTTGGTCTTCTCATTGTGTCCTGGATTTCCTGGATATTTTGAGTTAGGATCTTTTTGCATTTTCCATTTTCTTTGATTGTTGTGCCGATGTTCTCTATGGAATCTTCTGCACCTGAGATTCTTTCTTCCATCTCTTGTATTCTGTTGCTGATGCTCAAATCTATGGTTCCAGATTTCTTTCCTAGGGTTTCTATCTCCAGTGTTGCCTCACTTTGAGTTTTCTTTATTGTGTCTACTTCCCTTTTTAGGTCTAGTATGGTTTTGTTCATTTCCATCACCTGTTTGTATGTTTTTTCCTCTTTTTCTGTAAGGACTTCTACCTGTTTGATCCTGTTTTCCTGTTTTTCTTTAAGGACTTGTAACTCTTTAGCAGTGTTCTCCTGTATTTCTTTAAGTGATTTATTAAAGTCCTTCTTGATGTCCTCTACCATCATCATGAGATATGCTTTTAAATCTAGGTCTAGGTTTTCGGGTGTGTTGGGGTGCCCTGGACTGGGCAAAGTGGGAGTGCTGGGTTCTGATGATGGTGAGTGGTCTTGGTTCCTGTTAGTAGGATTCCTACGTTTACCTTTCGCCATCTGGTAATCTCTGGAGTTAGTAGTTATAGTTGCCTCTGTTTAGAGATTGTACTTCTGGTGATTCTGTTACCGTCTCTCAGCAGACCTGGGAGACAGATTCTCTCCTCTGAGTTTCAGTGCTCAGAGCACTCTCTGCTGGCAAGCTCTCTTACAGGGAAGGTGCGCAGATATCTTGTTTTTGGACCTCCTCCTGGTGGAAGAAGAAGGCCCAAAACAGGGCCTCTCTCAGAAGCTGTGTTGCTTTGGCAGTTCCCAGAAGCTGTCAGCTTCTGTGGTGCAGACTCTCACCTGTGCAGACTAAAATCCTAAGTTCCAGGGAGTCCTGGAACCAAGATGGCGACTGCTGCTCCTGAGGCTGAGGCCGCCTCCCGAGCCAGGCGGACACCTGTCCTCTGTTCTGGACGGTGGCCGGCTGTCTGCAGCCTGCAAAGGGTACTGCCTCAGCGGCTCTGTGCTTCCGCCTGTCCCAGAAGCTGTCCGGTTCTCTGGTGCACCCTCTAACCTGTTCAGACTAATTTCCTAGGTCCCGCGGAGTCCCAGAACCCAGATGGCGACTGCTGCTGCTGAGGCTGAGGCCGCCTCCCAAGCCAGGCGGACACCTGTCCTCTGGTCCGGATGGTGGCCGGCTGTCTGCGGCCCGCCAAGGGTGCTGCCTCAGCGGCTCTGTGCTTCCGCCTGTCCCAGAAGCTGTCCGGTTCTCTGGCACACCCTCTAACCTGTTCAGACTAATTTCCTAAGTTCTGCTGAGTCCCGGAACCAAGATGGCGACCGCTGCTGCTGAGGCTGAGGCCGCCTCCCAAGCCAGGCGGACACCTGTCCTCTGGTCCGGATGGTGGGACGGCTACATCTTTAAATGGCTTCTTGGTGAACTTAATTTAAACATCTGGGAAAGGTGTAATACCAATCTAATACATATTTTAAGTAAAGAAGAAAATTTACAATCGACTTATCAAAGCAATGATGTTCCTATTATTGAACCTAAAGTCAGTACTGGGAATTAAAATAGAAGTATATCTCTTCTGAACTACATACAATAATCCTCTAAAATTATCAATTAATAGAATTCAGCAATATAAGTGATATTAGCTTAATTACCAGGTGAGAATAATGACAAAATACAAAAATCTGTCAGTAGTTTTCAAAGCAACAAAATGTTATATTAAGAGATTAATAGGAAACATGGGATACTTAAACAGATGAAGCAACAACATTTTGAAGGTTTTTCCCGTTAGTACCTGAACAGGGTAGCATCTGCCTCGAGTCCTAGCACTATAGAGTCAGAGATAGGTGGATTTCTGAGTTCTACAGTGAGTTCAACATCACCCAGAACCAAACAGATCCTATCTAAAATAACCAAAACCACATAAACAAGCATAAAAGATAATCTCAAAAGACTATTCTTTATTCATTTATTGAGCTGACTTTAGCAATCACATTTAAAGAGGCTAAACTCATTTGATAAATGGAATATAGAATACTTATAGCTAGCATGGCACTGGCCAAAGATTGGCCTTTTTTCCCTGTAAGATTAGTAATAAGGCAAGCATATCTTCCAGTCACACCCACACAAAATACTTTATGGAATTCCTTCCATTGTGCTTCTTTGTAATATATAATAAATTAGGATATATAAAAGCAAAACTAGTAGAATTAGTAAGTGCATGCATCATCATCATAAGATACACGCCTGTCATAAAAGTAACTTGGATTAAACTGGGAAATAACATTGAAAACAATGTAGTTATGGTAGTATCAAGGGTGAGACCCTGCTCCTGGCATCGGAGAGGTCTGGAGAGGGGATGTGGATAGGAACTGGATGGATTAGAGGAGGGGAGGATGGAAGGAGAGGGTACTGGGAGAGACAACTGGAATTGGAGTCTAACTCTGGAACAAGCTAGAAACCTAGTGTAATAGAAACTCCCAGGAGGTTATGAGGATGGCCCTTGCTAAGACTCCTAATGATGAGGGATACTGAGTCTGAACCAGACATCTCCTGTAATCAGGCAAGATTTCCAATGGAGGGATTGGTACACCAACTCAGTCACAAAAACAGCCATCCTACAAGTTGTTCTCTCTGAAAAATGTGCTAAGGAAAAGATAGCACAGGACTTGTTAGGGTTAGCTAACAAATGTGCACTTGAGGCTCATGGTGTGCTGCTTTAAATTAATTTTAATATTTTAGGTTTATTTACCACTGCCATAAGTACATTATTCTTTTGTTCAGTTTTTATTTTCTAATTTAATACCACCAGGGAGCCTGCATGGGACTGACCTAGGCCTCTGCACATATGTTACAATTGTATAGCTCGGTCTTCATGTGGGACTCTGAACAGTGGGAGCAGAGGCTATCTGACTCTGTTGCTTGCCTTTGAGACCATTTGCCCCTGCTGTGTTATTTAGGAGAGGTACCTAGTCTTACTGCAACTTGATGTACCATATTTGGTTGATATCCATGGGAGGCCTGCATTTTTTGGTAGATAAAGGAAGGAGGAGTGGATGTGGGTGGGAAGAAATGGGTGAGGAAATAAGAGGAGAAGAGGGAAGGGAAATTGCAGTCAGGATATATATATATATATATATATATATATATATATATATATATATATACATACATACATATATACACACACATACATACATATATACACACACATACATACATATATATAAACATCTCTACTTTTAATACTATAAAATATTGCTGAGAAAAATTTTAAAATGCCCAAATAGAGGAAGTGATATACAAAAAATATAAATGGGTCACCATAAGATTAAATTATATAGTTCAATCAAATGTTACCCTTGTATCAATATTAGAACAAATATAACAATGAAGAAAGTACTACCAGCAATAGGAAGCACATAAAAAAAAAACTGTCCAAAGGCCTCAATTATCAGGCAAATGCACTTAAAAGTAAATTAGATATCACTGTATAGAGTCATTCAAAAGTTTGAAAACATCACACTTTTGTGAGGATAAGGAGCATCGAAAATTCTTGAGTCCCATTTTCCATGTTAAAGTCCACTGCAGATGCCTTCACATGGATGTGCAATTTCTTATAACGCTAAGCACTTTCTGTGTTACTAGACCAGCTGTAATGGTAATTACAGCTCTTGTTCATCCTTAGTAGCTTAGAAAACGTTAAACTCAATGTGGTCATCTGCTTTTAAATTTCACAGTGTCCTCCCTGTCTCTTATCTCCCCATCCTGTATCTGCTCTGATAGACATGGAGTGATAGCTAGATGATTTCATCAATGATCTTTCTCCTCTGAGCTTTTTTTTTTCATTATCCTGCTTAGTGGTTTAACCACTACTCGAATAATTCCATGGTATCCTGGCAGCACAGTCTTGACCTCCTCAACTCAATGGCACTGGAAAATAGACTGCTATAATAACATACCATGAGCAGAACCCACTGAAGGAAGAAAGCTTATTAGGGTGTATGCCTCCGGGGAGAGTCCACAGTGGTGGGGAGGCACAGCCACAAGCTGTGGAGATCAAGCTGAGCCATCATCTCTGCAACTGTGAAAAGTAGCATGAAGACCAAAAAACGTGGCAAGGCTATATAACTTCTGCAAGCCCATATCCAGTAATATACTTCCTCTAGGAGAGTCCATCTCCTAGAAGTTCCACAACCTCCCAAACCACAATATCAACTGAGGACCGAGTATTCCAACACCTGAGTCTAAGGAAAATATTTCTTCAAACACATTACCATAGTTGCTAAATGACAAGGCCTGGCCAGTCCCGGATGACTGACAATTGGAAATTAAATTATTTTTCAGTGAATCACAATTTTCTACTCTCTCTATTTTGTACCTTTACATCTCTTGGTTGGATGGTCCTTGGCTCTCAGTATGGCCTGTTATTCTCCAGTAACTGCTCTTTTCCTTTCTTCACATACTGGCGTGTATTATTAACTTTGAAACTGGAGCTCTCCCAGAAGGGCTAGCTATACCAAATTGAGTTCTTTCACCTCCTTGGCTTGGCTGTAGTGTGTGACCTTCATTTCTTGCTTCCCTTTACACCACCACAGACTGACTCATCCCCTTGGACTGAGTTTTGGTGACACTTAATCTACAACTGCATCAGTTTCCCCTGGTCTGTCTTTCAGAACAGGAAAGTTGATGTGGAAATCCCTCAACTAGGGCTCAGTATTACTATAGCCAAAGGCAGAGAGCAGTACCTGTGCTCAATCATTTGGTCATTTTGTGGTCAATTCTTTTTCTGTCCTTACCAGTAGGTATTCTAATCTTTATTATCTTCCTATACTCCTGTTCTGTTTCCTTGTTTCTGAACTTAGAAATATGGCTGCCATGTTTTCTAAAAGAATAACATTTGAGTGTTATCCTGGACACCACACAGAGCACAGCTGGCATGTACCTTCTCACTCCTCATGCCTTTTCAGTTCATTTGGCATTTTTTCACATTCTTCTATTAGCTTCCTAAGTTTTTCTTGCTCCAAAAGGAAAGACCATTTTTTTTTCCTCTCAGGGTAAAAAATAAAATAAAAATTGTTACCAGGGTCTTTCTAAAAACAGACAAGTCTGCACTCACCATTTAAACTTCAAATGTGAAGGCTTCCTCCCTGGCCACCTTAATATCGGAAACCTTACAACACAGCTCCCAGGAAAGCTACTTGTGACTGTGTGCCAAAATCAATGTTTTTTTCCACTTTTTTTTTTCTCATTTGTGAAGAGCTGAGGTATGGGATGTTGTAATACCTCCTCTCAAAGGCTCATCTTAGTTTTCTTTCTTTTATCTAACATAATATTTTTTTTCTTTGCCATTGTGTTTGTATGTTGATTTTATTGTGCTTTTTTTTGCACAATTTTATTAGATATTTTCTTTATATACATTTCAAATTTCAAATGCTATCCTGAAAGTTCCCTGTACCCTCCCCATGCCCTGCTCCCCTACCCACCCTCTCCCACTTTTTGGCCCTGGCGTTCCCCTGTATTGGGGCATTGCTATGCTCTCCGGTTGAGTCAACTGGACAAGCCGAAAGGCTTAAAAGTCACTCATGAGGCAAAAGAGTTTCAAGGAAGCTCTCCTCCTGGAGTCTAGCGTTCCCTACCCATACAGTAATTTTTCATTCCCGCGTTCCAATCCCGCGTTAGTCTAGTGTATGGATCCATGTGCTCTCTTTCAGTATTTTCCTATTATAAGTGCTTTTTAAAATTGAATTCTGACATGGCTTAAGCCTTCCACCAGTGTTCCAACAGTCCTAGTTCGTCCTTAGCAAGACCTTGGTCTTGGAATTCAGTAAGATTGTAAAAGCTAAGTCACTCCCTTACACAGGAATTTACCATCACTAAGGAAGAAGGAAGTTTCAGACCAAAGGAGAAACCAGAATAGATACAATAGCAGAGTATACCCATACACACGTATTTACAATGGCCTAAGGGGAAGGTGGACTATACAAGAGACTAAAATAGGAACTATGGCAAGGACACGAAGCCCTTGACCCTGGCTTCTAAGATTAGTGAATTTTAGGTGGAGCCCTTGTTGATCCCAGCTGTTATCAATGTATTCTATCCTGGGTGGTTCCCGTTAGACCATTTGTGTTTGCATTCCTCTGTTTTATGTAAGATTCCGGTTACCTCAATTGTACCTTGCGAATATGTCACCCAACTTCCTTATTGTCCTCTGCATAAAAAGTCTGATGCTCGAGTTGTAAAATTACACTCAGATTCCACACGAACTCTCCTGTGTGTGTGTCTCTTTGTGGCTCATCCACGCTTTGCCCACCCGCGTCGAGAGACCCCGTTCCACGCAGACACAGGGACCCAAAAGGTCTGCGGCAGGGCATATAAAGTGTGCAAGACCAATGGGCCTCTCTTCCCAGTGATGGCCGACTAGGCCTTCTTCTGCTACATATGCAGCTATAGACAGGAGCTCTGGGGGTACTGGTTAGTTCATATTGTTGTTCTACCTATAGGGTTGCAGACCCCTTCAGCTCCTTGGGTGCTTTCTCTAGCTTCTACATTAGGGGCCCTGTGTTCCATCCAATAGATGACTGTGAGCATCCACTTCTGTATTTGCCAGGCACTGGCATAGTCTCAATCAAGACAACTATACCAGGGTCCCTTCATCAAAATCTTTCTGGCATATGCAATAGTGTCTGAGTTTGGTGGCTGATTATGGGATGGAATGAACCTACACACCTATGGTCACTTGATCTTTGACAAGAGAGCTAAATCCAACATAATATTTTTATTTGAGAAATTTACATTGTGAACCCCAATTCTACTCACTACCAATCCTAACAGGTCTACTCTCCTCCCACCCCCATGACCTTCCTGACCCCCCCCCCCCCCAATGTTTAAGAGTTCTCTTCAATGGCTTCCCGTCTAGTCTGTTACTTTGCAGGATGGGCGTTGTCAAAGAATTTCTATGTACCTCTTCATCTTTGACGCGGCTTTCAAGCTCCTGGAATCTTGGATTTCAGTGCCAGGCACTGTGTCTCCATTATTTCTTCTTCACATGTTTTGTTATATTTCTTTCATACTGTTCTCTTCATAGGAGTTTCTGACTAGTTCCAATACCTTAACTACCAATGTTAGTAACCTCTGCCTAAACACAGTACTGTTATTCACTCAATGAATAACTCACTTAAATGAAAAAAGAAATTAATTTAATAATCAGAATATATATGTATACATACATATACACATATTTCTATATGCATATACACATATAAATAAATAATAGAAACTCAGTAGATTATAAATTGTATTTAACTACAATGTCTACGTACCTCAACTACCTACAGCCCATCTTGGCAACAGCAAAGTATCCACTTATTAATATATATGTCTACATTTTGCACCTTGATTTTCTGTTGTCTCTTTGTTGTCTTCGTATCTTATCTCCTTCTGAGAGACATGCTACATTCACCTCATTTAGAGCTCTTTGTAATTTACAGACACTCTGCACACCAGAGTCTTCCCCTCACATCTCCCAGCTCTTGTGCAATAGGTACTTCTATCTGTAATCGCTAATGCAGACATCTAAGAAATTGCTTCGCTGTCATTTCCCAGTTCTCAGTTTTAAATCTTCAGTTCGAAAAACTAAACTGTGTAATTTCCTCCTGTAATAAAATCCTGCCCTACTGGCTCTGCTAACTGCACAGGATTAAAACTACCAATATTTCAGGGACACTGGATCAAATTTGGTCCTGTCTATTCATGATATCCACTCTAAATTTTTTTTTGATATTTTATCTATTTACATTCCAAATGCTATCCCCTTTCCCAGTTTTCCCTCTGAAAACCCTGATCCTATCCCCCTCCCCTCTGCTTCTATGAGGGTGCTCCCCCACCCACTACTCCCTACTCCCGGGCCTGGCATTCCCCTACACTGGGGCATCGAGCCTTCACAGCACCAAGGACCTCTCCTCCCATAGATACCCGACAAGACCATCCTCTGCTACACATCAGGCTGGAGACATGGGACCATCCATTTGTACTCTTTGGTTGGTGGTTTAGTCCCTGGGAGGGAGGGGAAGGGAGGGGGTCTGTTTGGTTGATATTGTTGTTCTTCCTATGGGTTTGCAATCTTCAGTTCCTTCAGTCCTTCTCCTAACTCTTCCACTGAGTTCCCTGTGCTCAGTTAGAAGGTTGGCTACAAGCAAGTTTCTAAAACTCTACATAAATTGGTCTAAATTTAAATTTAGTTCTCAACCCTTCCTCTTCTTCTGTTTTTTTGTATTTGTTTTTTCCCTTAACGCACATGGCACCTTTGTTATACAGATTTTACTGCCCAAAGCCATGAAGCAATTGCTTCTTTAATAGGGTAGACTTCTTCCTTTTGCTTACTCTCCCCCTTTGCCTGCATCTACAAATACTGCCTTATAGGCAAAGGCAAGTCTCAGTCTATCAAGGAACCATTCCTACACTGTTCTCAGCTTCTCTTTTCCTAGCTCCATGTATTGTTCCCCATCTGTAGGATTTGCCCAGGGTGTGGTGATGCTATTGCACTCATTTTCTCAACTAAATTGTCAAATTTCTGCTGCCAGGTACATTATTAAATAAAAATATTTATTGACAGATGGGCAGTAGTCTTATACTCTAACTGCATAATTTTTAGCGCCTGAAATATTATATATTCAGAGTGTTGCCTGGGTGCCAGATGCTATCTTAAATACATTTAATCCTCCCAAACACACTTGGCAGTCGTTGTTATTAAATCCATTTAATAAATGAGAACTGAAGTTCAGAGAGGTTAAATCTCCAAGGTCATATTGCTAATCAAAACCAGATATGTTTGATTGCAAAGCCCTATAATCCTTCCATTATACCTGGAAAATTCTAAACACTTGTGAAATGATTGTTTTGAACGAGAAGACTTTCAGTTGATTTAATATGATGGCAGGCATTTTTATATAAATTCTCTACGGACTTTGGATTTTTCTTTAAATAATTGTGTTTGTTAGGCCATTGTTTTTGTTAGTATTAAATTTTATGATTTTTTTCATCCCTCCATTAAATGCCACAGGAACATTTGAAGTTCATCATAATTCAAGAATTATTATTGATGTTATTGCTGTTATATGGTAATGAAACCATAACATCAGATGCCTGATACTGAGAAACTGTCAAAGTGCACGAGAGAAATTGCATATCATAATGACAGGCATCAGTAGATTAAAACCGAAACATCTGAAAAATCTGCTGTTGTTGGTTGACTGTTGTAAATAAATTGTGAGTTCTTTAGAAACACATCCTTTTAAAGGCAAATATTGCAATGTTTACCTCATAGAGAATGTTACGTATTATATGTTATAATACATGCGTTATAAAAGTAACAAAATTGAATTAAGCCTCAAAATGTTAAGATTCTCTAGATATACTCAGTGAAAATCAGATATATTCTTTTTTTTTTCTGGTGAAAAAATATCTGAAAATTTTACAGTACAAAAAAAGGAATAAAAAAAGCTTTGTAAATGATCAATTAATCTATAAGCACATCGGTCAAAGAAATAGGTTTTGTTTTGTTTTGGTTTTATTGAACTAAAAAAAGCCTCCTGTCTCAGCCTCTTGGGTGCTGGAATCAGAAGCGTGTTTTGTTTCAGGTGGCACAATTTGCAGTACTTATTTAACACTAATTAGAAACACCATTGAGGAAAGCCTATGACATCAAGCCATGAAGACTAGAAATATTTTTTTTTTCATGCAATTTTTAAAGAGAATGCCCTTGAATCAGACTGCAGCAATACATCAGAATGGTATTTAACTCCACCCTGCTGACTGGAAATTGATGTTTCTCTTGGTTATATTTGGTTGAGTAGCTCGCAAGTTTGGTGTCTGAATACAGTAGCCTCGGAGGGTTTTAAAATCAGTATTTCTTGTTTCTTTTTTTCCTTTCACTGTTTTTTCTCCAAATATCACTAAATCAGCTTGAAGTGTTAGGCCCTAGTTACGAATCTGAAGAAGCTTGCTTGAAAGATGTTCATTGTGTTTGGATGCATCCTAGACCTGAGAGACAACAGGGCAGGGTTGGTCGGTCTGGGTACCAAGGCACCTCATAAAACTGCCCATTGTGTTTTGTTTCTAAAACACAAGGAGGGCATCGTTTTGGATGCTGGGGAGGGCTTCTTTTCCCCTTTCTTTAAAAGGAAGAGAAAGCCCTAAGTTGTAAGAAAGAAAACCAACCTCACTGACTAGGGAAATTAGAGGCAAACAAATCCTTTCTCTATAACAATATGGAAAGAAGAAACATGACAGAGTTAACAAAAAGACCCATCTTTCTGTCAGCAGTCTTACTCTCATTCCGCTGAGATCCATTAGCAGCTGCGAAGTGTGAAAATTAGGAGCGAAAGCACAGACGATATTTTAAGGCTGCGAATGCAGTCAGCTTTCACAATCCCTTATCACATCGCCACTTTCCCCCACCAAACATGTGATCAGCACTTTTTTTTTTTTCTCCCTTAATGATTGCTCAACAGATTCAAATATTGCCCCAGAAGTCTACAAAGGGAACTGACCTGGCACAAAGTGATAGCATCCGGGGCCTGTTTCCCAGGAGAATCAGCCAAGGGGACAGGGAAGGGAGCAGATGTTTTTGATCAACAGCCACGTTTTAGTTCGCTACCGTTACTCCCTTCCTAACCACATGCTCTAGGCCGTAATCATGCACTCCCTTCTTTTGCTTTCATAAACACAGCAGCATGTCATACTTCAAAGCCCGTCTTGTTGACACAGCTTGCTTCAGCTGTTCACATAGCAAATTGCTCACCGAAACCAAAGTCACATCAGCTCTTTGCCGAGTGCCTGAAAGAGGCTGTAGACTCTCTATGACGATTGCATTCCGGTGTGTCACGGCGCTGGGAGTCTATACACCTGGCACGGATTCCTTTGCACATTTTAGGTCCTTGCGATGTATGAGGTGTTTCCGCTGCTGCATGAGCTAAAGCGAAGTCTCCCCGCCATTTCACTAAAGCTTCAGAGCAGCCCATCAAATCCTTTTTCATATGTGATACAAATATAAACAGCAGAGACACCAGAGATTGTAATGTAGGGTGTGAAACAAGGCCATACTTACTGCTGGCATCGTTTTGCCTGAGCTGACTGCTTTCCATCTATATTCATTTCCACCTCAAAGCCTACACAGCCGATGAACCACAGTTTTGAGTGGCTATACCCCCAATCCAGATCAGGTAGATTCAAGGCAACAGTGCATGGCGGTCAAAAGACTGCCACAGTGTCACACATCTTTGATTCCACCCAGCTAAGCTCCAATCCTGTAGTCTAAACAAATTTCCTTTAAGACTTAGTCCCTTTATCTATAGTGACAGATCTAAAGTATCCCAAGACCCACTTAAGTTTTTAAACCCCATTTTCTCTACGTTAATGCTTGGCAATCAAAGCTAAAATCAGCACAATTGCAATCTTAATGTCTTTCTAAACGATGACAAATACCTTTAAAGACAATCCAGGTGGCTAATTTTCTCTGGTCTTCTAAAGAAAGAATTTTCTCATGAAAAAAAAAATGGCCAATTTCCCACAATCTGCTCACTTCCTCTTTCTCTTCCACTTGGATTAATGAAGCTCAGGACACGATAATATGCATTTCCTGTTTCTTATTTTGCTTGGTCTGCCCAGTCTGCTTTTCCCTACTCAACTGTTTTACATCACAGTCAGAATGAAATTTAAAGCAAAATTGTATCATTCTATTCACATATTTTTGGTATAAATCTTCCAGGCCACCTGAACATAAATACTTTGCCCTAGCTGTCAAGGTCTTCATGGTTTTCAAATCAGTGGTTTTATTATGTAATGCTGAGGCTCTAATCCAGTGCCTTACTGTACTAGGCAAGTGTTCTACCAGTGAACTATGTCCCCAACCTATGTTCTTCATATTTCTATAATTAAAATATATTCCTCATAGCTGGGTTAGATTTCTCAAGGGCATTTTTGTGTTTCTACTTAGGTAACTCCTCACAACCCCATCTCTTTCTTGTGTAATGGGAATTCTGCGCTTCTTACTCTAATCTTCTTGATTCCAAGCATCCTTCCCAACCCAGTTCACACCTCATAAGGCTACTTTCTTTGGGCTTCTCCAAGTGCTCTCAGCCTAATCCCAGATGTATGGATAGTTCCCAGATACTGCACACCAGCAAAAGTGAGTGTGACTTCCTCCCATGAAAGGAACAGAAGGAGAGTAACGGAGTTGGAAATCCTAGCAGTATACAAAAAAAGGGATAAACTAGAAGATGTAATTTAGAACTAATCCAGAGTCAGAGAGTCACATGTTACTGTGACAGAAGATGACCTCAGAAAATGTATGCTGTCAGCAGACTGGAAAGCATGGAATACCAGCAAGGAGAAAGAGGCTAAGAGCTACTCCTAAGTGTCCAATCAGAAGAGGCTTTCTGCTACCTCCTAAAAGCTCTTCAGAATTTGTCGCCTGCTTGATTGCTTAAGAAATTTCAGCTAATGCTAAATCCTGGCAAGGATGTCGCAAAAGGGAGTCTAGAGGCAGTGCTGGTTGAGGCGTCCATTAGTTCTGCAAGTATGGAGATGCGTCTTGTGCTTCCATAAAAGCTAAAATTAGAACTAGAATATTACCCTCTTTCAAGAATAAATGCTTAAGACTAATGTGGTCTCATGGCCACACCAAAGCCTGTCTGTCCATGATTTTACCACACTATTCACTGTAACCAAGACTCAATGACATCAACATACATATTCATCAACACATAAGAGGCTAAACAAATGTGATTTACATTGATAGACAATAGATAATTGGATGATAGATAGATGGTAGGCCGAAATATGATAGGTAAGAGATTTAGGAAAAAAAATGTGTTCTGAAAGGTGTGGATCTTAAATCCATTTATAATTGCATAAAACAATGTTTATATGTCCATAACATGAGAGCAGAAAGGAAGACTATCAGAAGGAAGGGTACTAATGAAGGGAAAAATGGGGTGACAGAAAAAAGGAAGAGTGTGGGAGAAAGAATATAGCAAAACGTACATCATACTTGGAAACAAAAAGGCTTTACGAAAGGAAACACTTAAGCAATGATTATACACCAATAAAGCAAATGTGTGTGTGTGAGAGAGAAATCGATGTATGTGCACACGTATGTGCTGGTACAACTGCTGAATACACGTCTGTGGAATCTGGACATTGACATTGGAATCCTGAATATAAAAAGATACATGAGAGTATTGATTTAAGAAGTACTATTTCCGGGGCCTCTCTTGCTTCAAGCAACAGGAAGAAGAGGAGGTTGAGGAGAGGAGGAGGAGGAAGAGGAGCAGCAGCACCACCACCACCATCATCACCACTACCACAATGAACACCACCACCCTGGTTTGTAGCTGCCAGGCCCAGCAAGCCCACAGAAGGGATGAGTCACATTGGTCCTTCCCCTGGGATACAGACAGCAGGACATAGGTCTTCTTGAATGCTGATGGTTGCTGTAGGTCTAAGGCTTAGTCTTACAATAATATATATATGTATATATATTATGTTTTGCCTGCCAAGGCTAATGACTCCATGATAATCCGAAACTACATGAAAGTGAAAACTTGTCTGGTGTTCCTCAGCAAAATGATAATGCTGTGACCTTCAGGACAGCCCTTAAGGGTATGGGAAGGAACTCTGAAAACATGAGTTCAAGGGCTTCATGGACCTGAAAGAACAGAGGCAGCTGCGTAATGAGTCAGCTTAGTCAGAAAGATATTACAGACGGAGATAAAGAGATTTAGAGATGATCTCAGGGCAAGAGCTCTCGCAACTAAGTGTATTGTTGTGCTTACAGTTGAATAAGGAATAGATTGGACTTTTAATCTGCAGTGAACTACAATCTAGAAATGGAAGGCACTCTTGTGATCCAGACCTTAGGGCTGGAAGACACAGGCTTTTGATCCTAATCTTGAGGAATTATGGACACAAAAATTTAGGCCTAAGCATGGTGGCACATACCTCTAATCCCTGGAGACAAAGCCAGTTTCTGAGTTCAAGGCCAGCCCAGGACAGAGCAAGTTCTGGAAAAAGAAAAACTGGTTTCCAGAGTGGGGGGTAGGGAGTAGGGGAGGGGGAGGACCAGAAAAGGGGGACGACATTTAAAATGTAAATTTAAAAAGCATCCAATAAAAGGAAAGAAAGAAAAGAAAAACTTAAGTCCAAGTGTGGTCTTACAAAGCCTTTGATGCAAACATTCAGGAGACAGAGCCATGCAGATCTGAGTTCAAGGTCTGTCTCCAGAGCAAGTGAGGCAGTGAAGGAGTTGGAAAACAGAAAGCTTTCCATAATGTAATAAAACAAGAGGGCCATGTTCCAGCTCCAGCAAGCAGCAGAACTTTGCAGTTTTGGCCATAAAGCTATGTCTTTAAGAGTAAAAGGGTGAAAGTCATAAAATGTTGATTCCTGTCTGCTTTTTTTGTTTGTTTGTTTGTTTTGTTTTGTTTAACAAGGGAACCTGGAGTAAACGATTGAAGTGATGTGCAAATTCCTAAGGAAGTAGCTTATCCAACATGAAAACAATGGGCTTTGGTCTGCCAGAGAGAGTTATCTCAAGCAGAGAGGCATCTCCCTCAGAACACATAGATGTCAGCTTGCAACCATCATTGACTTGGAATTGTTCATCTGCTGCTCCCAAACACCTCTTCCTCAGGACTCTCTCCTAAGCTGAGGCTGGTCCCTGGCATGTAGCTCTCTGGTTTAAGGAGGAAAGTGGATCATCTTCCTAAAAAATGTTGTATTTTGCTCAAGCCTTGTTGATATTATTGAGGAAGAAGAGTTGTTTCTTAGCATGGCGGCAGACCACATGTCATGAACTAGATATGAACCTAGAGAATAGGAATTTTCATTGACAATTTTGCATCAAAGGATTTTTAAAGACCTCAAGATTTTTAAAGGCAAGGTGAAGCACAAAACAAGAAAGATTTTTAAAGTGGTTAGTTCATCTCTAAGTAATAGAATTATATGGCTAGAGTGGCTAATTAATGTAACTTCTTTGTTAACTTGTATTATTAGCTGTATAGATTTTATTCCCTTTTGATTGTGCCTCGTCTTATATTTTGACTCTTTCTGGAATATATAGTAAAGGAAACAGATAAACTGCAACATGTGTTTGTATATTCGTGTGCGCATTTTCCTTATGTGCCTCTTAGCTCTTGCCTCTCTCTTACATATTGTCCCCTCTTTCCCCATCCTCCCCACAACGTGGTCATTGCCAGTCTCCACTTCTCTACTCTCTCCCTCTTTCTGTCTTTCTCTGTGTTTACTACTCTCTTAACTCCCCTTCCCATGCCCTGAATAAACTCTATTCTACACTATTCTGATATGTGTCTGATCCCTCAGGGGGAAGGGATGCCTTGGCATGGGCCCATTCAGACACCCTCTTCCCCCATACCCTGCCAGAACATATTCTTATACCCTTTCTCTTTTTATGATCACAACATTTTTCTGTATGCATCTTGGATGGAGAATGATGATTTTGATATATTCTACATTAGATTGTTTAAACATGAGGAGGTATTTTTCGTTTGGAGGTAAAATTTCTCCTTGGAGCAATACAAAGGATGATGTCTTAGATGCCCTTATATATTTCAATGTTGATAGCAATATCTTAATTCTAGAAGTCCCATTTAGAGTCTTCAGCACTATATACATAAGCAATTGTGCTATCTGTGAGTAGACAATATTGTGATTGGTCCTTTCCAGGCTGGTGATCTGCATTTTCTTTAGTTGCCTTATTATGTTGTCTAGGGCTTCCAATGTGGTAATGAGGACTGGGAGGGAGCAGGCATTCCCATCTTTCCCTCTGTCTTAGGTGTAGAGAAATCCAACTTTCTTGTCAAGCTCAAGTCTGATGTTTTTGTGCTAGTTGATGTACAGATCAGTGCTGGAAAATATTTTTGTCAAATGCTTTTGACATTTCTTAAAAAATTCTATTCATAAGGTTTCTTCCTTTGCTTTGTCCTTCTTCCTTCCTTCCTTTCTTCCATCCA